>NC_056735.1:1592545952-1592578452 GCF_019279795.1 Protopterus annectens | reverse complement strand
CAGGACACATCACTGTTGTCCATTTGGCTGCCCCATACACAAAAAAATACAAATAACACTGAAAATCCTGTTTTGCCTTGAAAAGCAAATAAAAACGGTAACTAACAGAAATAAACTACTGCTCTCTAGACCTATCTAATACTGTAGAGAAATGCATCTGAATACTATCTCCCCATCCTGTTTATTACTTCAGTAGATTAACCTTGCAAAGCAGAAGTCTTACCTTTACCGAAATAATGAACTTGGACAAAAATACCTACAAAAAATACCAATTATAACTCTGTGATGCCTGATACAAAGCTTTTAATGGTAGCCATAATAATTGCTTTCTTAATGGCAGTTTTCTGTCAGCTTCTAAAGCCTTCAGTCTTTAATGCCCTTTCAGTATTGTCAAAATCTAATGGTTGATAACATAATTCAGCTTTGCAAACCTCAGCTTAACACTAATACCTGCAAGCTGCTTTCCATTCTGGTCTTACTGCCTCCTGTAATCCATATATCTAGCTATTAGGTTGACCAAAAAAAACCTGTCTTGCTTAGGCACCTGCTGAACAAGAAATATAAAAACATCCAGAGATTATCTATAAGCTCTTCTCATTGCCCTGGCATACAATTGCTGAACAGCCAACCTGCTTCTGACTGCCAATTTTCCACAGCTCCTTTTACCCAGTACCTGGATGCCCCTCTGCCTCTGGTACCAATGTCCAAAACCTGTAGACGTGGAAGTGAGAGAATCTGTCAGCTACTACATTCAATCTGCCTTGTACATGTTTAGCAGAAAATGTAAAATTAATCGTCACACTTTCTAAAACAAACTTCCTCAATACTAAATGAAGCACCCCAGACCCAACAGTCTTCTTGGGCATAGTCTGTGCCTCCACCTAATAATCAGAATGAAAAACTAACTTCCTGTTTTTTTTTTAATTATCGTGCTGAACTACTGAAGCCACCCATATCAGCATCAGTTCCAAAAATACAATATCTTTCCTCCATTCCAGCAGCCATTCAGTAGGCCATTCCACAGCAAACCAACTCCCTTTACATAATCTGTCATGCTTAACCCTCCAGCTGTATCTGTATAAAGCTGTCAATCTTCAGATGAAACCCATTCATTTTGGCAAAAGGGAACACTATTACACCAAGAGAGATAGTGTCTTACAGAGTCAAAGGTTCAGCCTTTGCTGCTGGAAGATCAGAAGGCTGTGGGTTGTATTCCCACTAAAAGTGATAGAATTGCTGACACTGCATTGCAGCTTTTGGGAGTGCTGCACTCCTGAGTTTGCCACCATTCATATGAATAAACTTAAGTTGCATCTGCTTGACTTGGGGGTAGCTCATGTGGATGTACAATATCCCGCAGCAATTATTACAGGCTGTACCCTGATGATAATTTTCTAGAGTAGTGATAAGGTTCTTCCACATCGTGACTGTTTTCATTCTTTAACTCCAATTTACATTTTCTATGATACGAATCTTTCCTATTGCTGAATAGTCATTATCCCCATTAGTGTTTCTGGCAATCTTGTGTTACAGTCTTAAAAACCACAGAATTAATCTTCCATTATGTACTTCAGATCTGGATGGCAAATGCCCATTGGTTCCATTTGCATTGGGACAATCTGATTTCATCCCTATAGTTCACAGTCCTGACAATGCTTCTGTTGATGTTAACCACTGCCTTCCAATGCAGTACTGAATGATTCTGTTTGTGAGTAATACTGCACAGCTTTTAATCTCAGAACCATCACTGCTTTTCACCAAAAATCTGCACAGTTTTATAAGTTCAGTTCTGTGTCTTAACAGTCCAAGTGATATCTCTCTCAGGACTTTTGTAAGACATATACTAAAACTGTGGAAAAACCAGAAATGAGCCCTGCTTCACTATAAAGCACTCACTATCTTTTGTTCTAATAGATGCCAGCTTAGTTTTGCCCATTGTGTTCTGTTAGCTTGAAACTCTATTCAGAACACCAGTTTCATTCACAACAATTAGGCTTCCAAACCACCTGGAGGACACGCCAGTAAATGCATTCCTTAAAGCCCTGTACAAATGCTGCACACCCATTATTGTCCTCTTCTTCCCTAATGGTAACCCAGTCTTTGAACTTAATCATCTTATAATGAAAAGCCCTCTGTTATGGGAATCTCCTCTTTTGCTGAGTTTTGAGCAAATGTGCCTACAGGTATTTCAGCAGTGTACCTCATAGAATCCTTAACCTAACATTTCCCGGAATGAAGAAAATCTTGAACAAAATACTGGACCTTTGAAGAACTCTTCTGTGGTTTATTTTATTTTTTTTTCACTTTTCCTAGACATGGATCCCATAAACTATTTCAAATAGTGATCCTAGACTAAAGAATACAAAATTTTCATTTGTGAGAGACAATGTGCTATGTTATGTTATTCCAGTTATTATATTAAATCTTTGAAATTTATGTCAAGTTAAAGTTGTCTCATAAGAAAAAATACTAAAAGGTCAATATTTGTGTTGTGTGTGTGTCTGTGTGTGTGTGTATGTGTGTGTGTGTTTGTGTGTGTGTGTGTGTGCATGTGTGTGTGCATGTGTGTGTGTGTGTGTGTGTGTGTGTGTGTGTGTGTGTGTGTGTGTGTATAAAAGCATCCATTCATTTGGTCTATTTAACCTTATTGCAGAATTCTGGAGATCGAATTGAAGTGCGTGGACAATATGGAAAGTCGCTGTTGGAGATCAGAGATGTTAAACTATCAGATGCTGGGATGTATGACTGTGAAGCAACAAGTACTATTGGCGGACACAGAAGGAACATGTTTCTTGACATTGAATGTAAGTGGAGCTTTATATTAACAAGGCACAATATATTTAAAAATGATACAAGAGAATGCTTAGTCTAATATTATGAGATGTTACCGTGATGACTGCTGCAACATTTGAAATATTATACATTAGGTTTGTATTGTTTTCTGTGGTTATGATGGATTGGGATTTCTTATTATCTTAAGATTGTTAGTTGATTTAGGATGTGATATATCTCCTAGATATATTCCACTATCCCTTGATCAAGTAAAATGTCCACAGATTATATTTGACATATCTACTGCCTTATACTCAAAGTAAGCACTAATGGTGGTCAAATTCTGATTGATACAACCAGGCACATATAGTCACTATTAGTCTGAATGGTTACTATGGCTCTCAGTTGTGTCCAGCTTCTGAAAATGAGCTACTAATGAGAAAGCCCACATACTGCAGGATGACTATGTGTTTCTTTTGTAAAACTCAAAGAGTATAACCCTGTTGAAATACCTTACACATTGTCCTATTCTAGTTACATAAGCAACACCATATGTGAATAAATTAGCAGCAGATAGTTCTTTTGCTTATACCTGATTGCATGTGCAGAAATTACGTTCTTAACATACTAAGTTGAAAAGATAATTACACTGAATGCACCCATAACTTTTACTGATTCGTGTAATTGTTTTTTACGATATTATGTCACAAGAGTTTTCATAGGTTCATTAAATCTTTTCTGAATTATTCCTTGGTATCTCCTTTTGCTGTTGCTAGGTTATTGGAAGTGTTGTTATTGGACTCCTGCTTGTGTATACAGTTTAGCTGCCTTTGAAATGTGGTTTGTTTTGTGGATTAATTTTACAATATACCAGACACTGCTTATATCAGATATGTAAACAGGCCCCTCTGTGCTGCATCATTTATTTTATTTTACATTTTTTTACTGGGTAGTCTGACTGGATACATGTCCATTTTCAGTGGAGGCCCGGGGAGAAAAGCTCCAAACAGATATTCAACAAACTGTTACATTTTTGCATTTTAAAACACAAAATAAAACACAAATAAAAGGATTTTTACACAGATGTAAACAAACACAATAACAGATACATAAACAAATTATTAAATTTTTACTCAGATGGAAAATTCTAGACAGTGTTTTTAAGAATGATAGGGTATTGAATGCCTAGTAGGGTAACCTGGTAGTAGATCCAAGGAGATCATAGGATTTAAGAAACAATAAAGTGTAGGCAGAAGTCCTCCATGTGCACACGAGTGATGGTTAGAGTTAGTCTGGACTAGAACAAGGACATAGCCATCGTTTTTTAAAGTACTGAATCGGACTTTTCTTGAACTGAGGTAGAGAGAGTTCAGATGTAAGATTATCAGGAAAAGAATTCCAAGTTTTGCCAACAGAGTTAGCAAATAGAGATTCTCCGGCTGTGTTGTTGGATTTGAGAGTTTGAACTAGTAGTCTTTCAGACGAACGAAGTGCACTAAGGTTACTGTAGGGGGTGATGAGGTTTTTAAGTATGGGTGTATTATCTGACTGGTACAGGATCTTGTGTGCAACTATTAGTTGGTTAACCTGAAGTAGGTTAGGCAGTTCAAGCCATCCTAGTAGATTTAGGTTATGACAGTGATGAGTTCTATAGGCTGCAGCGGTAGCAAACCTAGCAATGTGATTGTAGCTGCTAGAAAGTTTATTAAGGTCAGTTTGCAAATAGAGGGGCAGCATAGAGGAGGGTGGAGAGTAGATGTGTCAGAGCAATTACAGTTCTGGCTAATAACGTTAGGAAGGCCTTGATCCTATATAGTGAGCCAATTGTTTTATTAACTTTTTTAATAGCTTTATTGATATGCAGATCAAACTTAAGGTTATTATTTATTACAACTCCTAACAGTTTGGTTGAGGAATCTGGGGAAATAATGGTGCCATTGTTGGATTTTAATGTAAAGGTTATAGGGGCAGACTTGGGAGTGGGGGATAAAAGCAGCAGTTTGGTTTTATTAGGATTTAACATGAAATGACAGTTAAGCAGCCAACTTCAATGGTATGCTATTAATTTGTCCCATTTCTTTGGCTTTAGTATAATGGTATTCAGCATCTCCAAATATTAGTCAAGATAACAAGATGCTCACATAATTATAACAGGTCAACCCTCACAACTACATGTTGGATGCTGTTGGATGTTGTGAAAACTTTGACCTGACTTTCAGTATAAAAGACAGAGTTAGCTATTGGAAGCATGCTCTCCTATATCATACTGGATAACAGAGAGAAAGAATAAAGACATGATTTATAACAGCAGATAGAAAATGAAGCATGTATACATATTCATTCAAAGGTTCACAAAAATAACCATGTGTTAATAATTAGTCAAAGACTTAGATTTTGTATGAGTAAAATATGGCACACATACCTGTATACATACACACCAGGGGTATTCATTCTGAATCAGTCCATCAGTGGCTGAGAATGCAAAACTAAACTGTATAGGTCAGGTCATTCACAAAACTGGACTGTATAGCTCCTGGTCCCACTACTTCAAAACCACAATTACAGAATAAAATAATATAACAAAAAAAAAAAAAAAAGAAAAGCAAGAAATAAAATAAAATAAAAAAGTTTCCTTGTCTCATAAAAGATTAAGTAATAATGTGGCATCAAAAGAAAAAAAAACATCACTTATACTATGAGTTCTAAAAATATTGATTATATATCAATAGTCTGATATCCGATTAACTCCCTCCATGTGAATAAAAAATATTGTCCAATGTGGAACATAAGCTATAGAGATCAGTTATTGCATATTGTGTTATCTCATTCCCTCCAGTGCAACATTTCCATCCTCAACTAATGTTTAAGGCTGGCGTACTGCTTGGAATTTTTAGTTCATGTTTAGTAACCAAAACTTAAAAATGAAATGATTTGCTATGGTATGGTATTCTATTGTAACTACAGTGCATTGCAGATATCTACTGTATCTGCCAAGTGTAGATATCATGTAGGTTTATTCACACAAGGCCCTGACAACTGTTCCTCTGGGATGCACCCTCTGAACTGATCTGTTAAGAAAAATTACCTGTTTAATTTTATTTCATTTATTTATTTGACATCTGTTTACCAAAAATGTCTAACTGGGATAATACACCCCTTGTTCAGCAGAGACCGTGGACATAATGTGGTTACAGTTAAATAAATGTACTATAAAGCCTAACTCTTCCCCAGTCATACATTACAGGCATAAAGATGTCAATATATATATATATATATATATATATATATATATATATATATATATATATATACATATGTAGACAGAGAGAGTGGGAGACGCACACACAAATGCACACATATTTATGTATATTAGTTTGCCTGACATTTGCACTTCTCATTCTATTTCCTTACCATCTGCAGTCTCCCATATTGTTACCGTTATCCAACCCATTTTCCATTTTAAAAAGAATCAGTGATCTTGCACTTTATGCTTTGCCATATTCAGCTTGAACTAGGCTATTCATACAAACTAATGTCTGTGAGTGATAGTCACAAATACTTAATTTGACTGCATGATGTACTTCCGGCTAATCAGTGGAGCTGGTTGTCCCTTTGGTAACCTAATTTCTAAAATTACATATCAGTAAAATGTTGGCAACTGATGACAGATTCAGGGTTTGTTCCCCTCAGCCATGATATGTGGCAATCACAAATTCCATAATATTAGGCGATGGTTGCAAGTCATGCAGAACCTAGAAAGGATGGGGTATGCCACCCACACAAACATTTTTTTTTTTGTTGTTGTTTTGTTTTTTGTTAGTTTTTGTATCAGACATGATTATTTTTGGCCAGTGCCTATTTCTGATCATATTTCAATTATCCAATCACTCTAGACCATATAACTTCAAATATAAATGTCTGATATTGATTTAGTTTCTTAGAAATGCATGTTAATCATCATTAAGATCTTAAAGCTGTGAGCAGCCTGTGCATACCTAGCACTGATTTCAAGTGCATTTCTTAATCATGAGATTATGATCCATGTCTATATTCCAAAACTGCACCTATGCTGCAGCATCACAGAAAAGATTCCTAATTAAATGACAAGACGTTTGTGTATAGCTTGTAAAGAAAACACTACTGAGTTGCTGATGTAGCTACATTTGGCAGCCATTGGATTCTTTGTGATTATGTTTAAGTTTTTCTTACTCTAATGGCAAAAATTGCTTAACTTAATTTGTATGCCAATTTATCATTGTTGCCCACATCAACGCATGTCGCTACAGTATCATGTTGCTCATAGATGTGACCCAGTTGTTATGAGATGGATTAGCAGTTGACTAAAATTATTGATGAGACAGGCTTTGAAGCAATAGCAAATCCCATTCTATCCTGAGGTCTACCTGGCAGGCCTGAAGTCTCTGTCATTCACCACCAAGGCCACCAAGGATTGTTGAACATCCCAAAGAGGAAAGAGCTTTGCGTGGTCCCCTCACTAGACTTCTCATAATGGAAATTCTGATCCAGCTAACATTTCCCAAGCTCCGTCTAAAACCCTCCAACTTCTAATGCATCCCTACAGAAAGTAAGTTCTGCAAGCAACTGACATGTAAAGAGTGAACAGGGGAAAGGAAATGAATGTATATTGACACTGCCAAGGATCAGCAGGCACTTAGCCATCCACAAAATTCCACGAGGACCCAGACCAGCTTCACAACAACACTAACCAAACTACAACCATTGAAACAGTCTAGGTGAGATGACTGTCCTCCTCCAACCACTGCCAGAGCACTGCAACCTTCATAGCAGCTTTGCTGGCCTGTTTACCTAGACCAATAGAAAAAAGCAAGCAGGACATCACTGTGCAGATGACAATCTCAGGGAACAAGGTGAGATTGTTCCCCTCCTCCAGCACAGAGTTCAAAACCCATTGTACCTCAATCCCTGTAGGCCTAGCCATACAATTTATTTTACCATCCATGCTAATTGTATTGCTGTTTATTTTTATTTCTCCCTGTTTGGTTCATGTGGTACTAGGATACCTACCTCAAAGAAGAATGAAACCTGTTTTTCCCTAAAAAACACATAGCTCAAGCAGCTGTCAATTACCACAACACTGGTTACTTGGCCATTAGTAATTGGTCAACTGAACACCAAACACCTGTGTCAAAGAGACCAGAACCCTCTCTGTGAAGTCCATAAATACCCCCTGCTCCATTTGGGTCTATCTTAGGTCTGTCACTTTCAAACCCTATCCTCTGACCTTGCTTTTCCTTAATCTCTCAGTTTCTTTCTTCTTATGTTTTCTTTGATCTTGCCAACAAGAGGAAACAAACAAATGCCATAAAACTCCAACCAACAATGAATATGAGCAAAGAAAACAGGCAAAATAAGTTTTATTAACAAAATACTGAGCACTTTCATCTTGTGCAATTCCAAAACGTCATCAGACAGTGTCATTACTAACTACCCCGTATAAATAAATTCATCAAACACATGACCAATGATATCAGCCTCATAAATATTCATAAATATTCATAAATTACATCATAAACAAACCACTTCCTCTAAAGTGCTTACAGAATATAATAACCATGATTTTAAAACACATCACAATCTATTATACAAACTTTAAGAACATTTATGATGTAATTTATGAATATTTATGAGGCTAATGTATTGATCATGTGTTTGATGAAGTTATTTAAATGGGGTAGATAGTAATGACACAGTCTGATGAAGTTTTGGAATTGTACAAGATGAACATGCTCACTATTTTGTTAATAAAGCATATTTTACATGTTTTATCTGCTCATATTTGCTGTTTGTTGGAGTTTTATGGCTCTTCTTTGATCTCGCCTAACTTAAACACTGTCAAATCCCTTAACTATACAGGTGTACAAAGACAAATATGTCTGGCAAGCTCTATTTACTGCTATCAGCTAACAACCTGTGCAAATTCCTAATGGCATATCAGACACACTTTCCTGATGTTCTACAACACAATGGCACAATGCACTGTTCAAATTGCCTCCACTTGCAATTTTTTTCATAGGCATGTACTTGGTTAACGATCACTGGGGCATTTATAAACCTAGCCATGCATCCCAAATCCTTACTCATGGTAAGTGTAAGCAGGGGCCTAGAACATGAATCATTTACAGGCTGTCTCTGTTCTTTGTAGACATAGTTGCTAAACCAGGGATACATTTCATGTTCCACATCCAAATGCCCAAGTTGTACTTCATTTGGGTTAGGGAGGAACTGTGCTTCATATGGAAGATGATCCTGTTCCAGAAAAGGAGTATTCTCTGGGATATATACATGTCTCTCCAGCACTTCCTATTTATATCATAGACAAGGTTTAATACTTTAGAATGGGTAATTTAAGTGCTGTTTGTTTTTCACATATGCAGCAGTTCCATCAGAGTGGGGTCTGACAATGCCCTTTTATGACAGATATAGATCTCCCCCCTCAACAGCCTGTAGGAGACAAAATATGGAGATTGGGCTTTTAGGCAGATTACACAGGACATGTTACTTACACCCTGTATTTTTAGTGAGGAATTTCTGTGGACATTGCAATTGTTGGATGTGTCTGTTTAGGTGGTACATTCCAAAAGGAGCATTATTCTCAATAATATGACTGTTGAGTGCTGAATACAGTGGAACAATGACCTCCCTTGCCCTAGATGCCATACCTTTGCTTATAAGTTGCACAACATAGAATTATTTCCTGACTACCATAGACACATGATGGTCAAAGGCTAGATTCCCGTTTGTGCATGTCCACAAGTCCATGACTGCTGGGTTGACTCTTGTGTTGGCAATATGGAATTCACCAGAAATGACTGACTTCCTGAAGGAAATAATTATACATTGCTTTGCATTTAGTTTTAGTCCATGGCTCTGGTACCAGTTATTTGTCTGTGTCAACCCTTCTTGGAGAGAATTTGTGTCAGTGGGGGATTCAACAGTTCCTTCTAATATGCATTTGTCTATAAATTTGGTCAGTCAGATGCCCTGCACTGCCAGGGTGCTCTCCATGGCTACAAACCACTGCACAGGTGTTAGCATTCTTTAGGGTTAGTAGAGCATGTAGGGAAATTATATTCTCGTTTACACTAGTAGCAATGAGCAGAAACACCTTCAGATTTTCTTGATTTTGAATTGGCATAGCCTAAAAAAGGCACCATGTTTTAGCTAATATCTGAAAACACAGAGAAGAGAAATGCAGATGATACCTGTCAAATCTGCATAGTCTGTTGACCATCTACTCCCATATTGCAGATATTGCACCCCCGTAGAATGACATAGCTGCTCATATTGTGGCATCATCCTTGGAAAAGGTAGAATATCGCGCAATGCCAGGCATTTCCCAGCATGGGACACATAGTCCAAGAGGTCCATGATGTCTCTCTTCTTAAATTCTAGGAAGGTCATTTGCACCCACAAGGACTATGACTAACTCATACTGGTACTTGTGAAACAATGAGTTAAAGACATGCATAATATGGCAGATCCTGGCCCCTGATTGCAACTGACAGGTGAGAGGGATGTCAGTGTGTCTCACAATGGAGTCTTCAATGACCAGAATGCTGGGTTGTCTGGTGTTTTGCCTAAGTTTAAAAGTAGAGACTCTATGAAATGTAGCTGTATGTGTTGTTGTTGTCGGCGTTGCATTGAAAGAGTGCATTTGGGTTGATAAGCACATTTGTTTTGCGTGCATCATCTAGGAGATCTTTGGGATTTAGAAAGGTTATATTTAAGTGCCTTAGCAAATGTGGGTCTATTTGTCTACTTCATGCTGAGTGTGATGGGTGCACTGTGTGTAGGAAAGCTCAACATACCTTTGTGCACATTTCCCAAAAGTATTAGTCCGAAGCCATAAAGTCGTGTTTGCATATGTTCTGTTGTACTTTTTACTTGAGTCTGGTGATCCTTTGTAGCTGATTCAAAGTGTGATTTGACTGTGCTGTGAAAAAAAATGCAATATGCAACATTCTGTATTCTGTCACTACATTGCAGATAGACTGCTGTGAGATTAGAACCCCGAGCTATCTAGTTACACCAGGTAAATAACACAGCATTTAACTCTAACACCATAACCCAAATCTATAATATGCCTTTTTATTAAACAGGTAGATCCCCTGGCCACGCAGTACCTTTACAGGGGCAACCCATGAACCGCGTCACAGTGTCTGGTTGTATGACAAGGTCAAGGTCACACAGTAGTCAAAGGAGGGGTAAGGGAAATGAACCCTGTACCACAAAAACTACAAATCCCACATTTAACCCTCAGTGCCAATTGATTGACAAAGTACCTACTTGAGTGAGGGCAGCAGGACCTGGAGTCATGCTTATCTGACTTCACATACACAGACACACACAAACACACACATACACACACACACACACACACACACACACACACACACACACACACACACACACACACACACACACACACACACACAGGTTCACTGCTGTGAGATTAGAACCCTACCTATCTAATTAAACAAGCTAGAGATCATGGTGATCAATGCTCATGCCACCACATAAGTTTTGTTTTACTTTATGGCATTCAAACTATATGGTTCAAGCTAAAATATTGATGTTATTTTAAGAGAGAAATAAATATTTGCCTGTTCTAACAGTATTTAGGCTAGATAGTATTATTGTTTTCTAGAAGGCTAATTACAGCTGAATGTCTAATATCCCCAATGATGATCACCATCATAGGGTTTAGTAAAAAAGTGGGATACAGCTTTTTGTCTGAATGGATACAGAAACATATCCAACATTCTGATTTGAAAGACTTGGAGCATTAATGTTTGTACTGAAGCTATGTTAGTGGTTACATAGTCTTTCATTCAGTAATTTACTCATTCTCCTGTTGCCCACGTAATCCAATTCAGGATCACAAGAAGCTAAAGCCTATCTTATCACTCACTGGGGATATAACAGAGAAATTAATCCTTGACATGATACTGGTCTATCATAGGAAATACACACACACACACACACACACACACACACACACACACACACACACACACACACACACACACACACACACACACAAACACACACACACACGTGTATGCACATACATGACTATGGAGAATTACTGGAATTGCCATCTCACCCCTGTCAAGTCCTTATGATATGAGAAAAAGTCTATAGTACTTGGAGAAAATGCTCATGCACAAAGGGAAGATATGCAGAATCCACTCATAAGGTATACCCCACAAACAAAATCTATAAAATTCCACAGGCAAGTGGTTTGAGGCAGTAATGCAAGCTACTATACCTATGTGCTGCACTGAGAACATGCAGGCTGAATAGGTTAAGCCCTAGGGCCTATACAAGCCTAGCCATAATAATTCCCTGGCTATTTCTTCCCACACTATTTACTTCCATGGACCCCTGTCTAGCAGGGCAACTAACGTGATCCCTGGGTTGAATTTCCTTTCTCCCATCCAATCGTCAAGGTTCCTTTTGAAGAGGACCAAAGAGGCACTCTGCTTGACATGTATGGGCAATCTATTCCAGAGTCTGGGGAGTCTCTGGGTCAGGAACCTATCCCTCCAGCATGTTTTGTTTATTGTGATGGCAAGGTTTAGATCCCTGGAGTGTGTGGCTCTGAGGGATTGGGATTTCTTTAAGTGTAGCTTGTCCAACAGCTCTGGGTTTGACATGGCCTTGTATGTTAAGCAAAGATCGCCTCTGAGTAGACAATATGCGACAGAGTATAGCTGGAGATTTTTAAAGCGGTCAGCATAGGGCATCTGCTTTAGGCCTGCGATTCTTTTAGTGAGGTGTTTCTGCGGCCTTTCCAGTTGTTGCAGATGTCTTGAGAGGTACATACCAAACTGGGCATTGTATTCTATAATGGTTCTAATGAGGGATGAGTACAGTGGGACAATGACCTCCTTTTTTCTGGATGAAAAGCCCTTAGAGATGAGGTGTGCCACATAGAAGGATTTCCTGACTGTTGTGGCGATGTGGTTATCGAAGGTGAGACCACTGTCCACCTGTGTCCCTAAGTCTCTTATCACACTTTCGGTGTTTAGTGTACTGCCACCTATATTGTAATTCACGGATACATGTTTTTTCCCAAAGGGGATAACTATACATTTCTTGGCATTGAGCTTGAGCCCATGGCTCTGGCACCAACCATCTGTTTCTGTAAGGCCCTTTTGTAGAGTATCCACATCATTTGGGGATGCAATAATGGCTCCCAGTTTGCAGTCATCTGGGAACTTTGTTATCCAGAGTCCCCTAGTTTTGGCCTGTACTTCGGAGAAGTAGATGCCAAACAAGAGCGGTCCCAGAACTGAACCCTGAGGTATTTCACTTGTCACTTGTCTAGAGCTGGATTTGGAGTCGGCTACATTTACAGTGTGGGTTCTATCAGTAAGCCAGTTAGCAACCCATTGGGTGATGTAGGGATTAATGCCCAGCTTAGTAAGTTTATCTATGATTCCAGAGTGGGGGATGGTGTCAAAGGCCTTGGCAAGGTCCAGATAGGCTGTGTGGACCACCTTACCCTTGTCCATGGCTCTGGAGACTGATTCAAAGAAGTCAATCAGGTTCAGGAGACAAGATCAGCCCTTCAAGAACCCAAACTGGGTGGGGTCCTATGTTTAAAGGTTGCAAATGTCTTTGTTTATAAGTTCCATGATAATGCGCTCCATGGCCTTGCAGATAAGGCTTGTCAGACTGATGGGACAGTAGTTTCCGGGATCCAAGGTGGATCCCCCCTTGTGGAGTGGGATAACTGTAGCTCTGTGCCACTCAGTGGGCATGAAACCTGAGGTGAGGCTATGATTAAACATGACACTTAGGTGAGGTGCCAGTTCATATTGCAGTTCATGTAGTACACAGCCCAGGATGTCATCTGGTCCCATGGATGCTGTATTCTTAGCTTTGGAGAGTGTGTTTTTTACCTGTGTGTCCATTATTACCAGAATTTGGCAATCTTCCAGTATTGAGATGGGCCATTTAGGGCATGAGAGGGGGTGAAGTTGGCACTGAATCGATCTGCCAGGATATTGGCAATATCATTGGGATCAGTATATTTAATGCCATTCTGTTTTAGCTCAGAGCAGATCTGAGCATTGCCATTTAGATTCTTGACATAGTTATAGAATGCCTTGTGGTTGTCTTTGGAATCTTTGGCAATTTTATTTTCGTAACTAGCTTTTGGAGGATTTTATGAGGGATTACAGTTTCTTACTGAGGCTGGTAAGGAAGTTTTTTGCATCCTGGGATTTTCCTCTTTTCTGCAACAGTTTCTTCCTTTTGTTGTAAAGTTTTTTTATGGCAGGGGACCACCAGATTGGCTTCTTTTTTTTGGATGAGAGCATCTTGGTTCTATTTGGGATGGCAAGATTTATGCATGAGTGGATGTGCTCGTACAGTGCCTTAGTGTAGGATTCAGCAGTTGAACTTTCAGCTCCCGTCTGCATGGGTGTCATGAAGTTTGTCACTTCTGATTTGAGTAGCATGAAGTTGACTTTGGAGAAGTTTTTTATGGAGGTTTCCTTACTGGGGGGTGGGGGTGGGAATGTGGATGTTAAGGGTGATTAGCTTATGGTCAGACCTGACTAATGAGGGGGTGACCATAGGTGTGGAGCATCGATTTCCCATGTTGGTAATGACCAGGTCTAGGATATTGGAGCCCCTGGTGGGACTATGGATTAGTTGATCCAGGGCATTGGAATTTATGAATTCCAAGAACCGTTGGGCAAAGTTGTTGGTACATGAGTAGTTTTCCTAGTTAATGGCAGGGTAGTTAAAGTCACCCAGTATTAGGGTGTTTGGTTCTATCTTAATATTTTCCAGTATGTTTAGAAAGGTGTAGTGAGAATCTTGGGGTATGGTGGGGGATCTGTAGCAAGCTACAATTTGGATTGCAGTCTTACCTAGTGTTAGTTGCACTTGGAGAATTTCAGACGCATTGTGTTGGGCAACTAGCCTGGTGGTGTGAATATCCTTGGTGAATATTGACACTCCTCCACCTTTAGGGTTTCAGTCCTGCTTTGGTGGCCGAAAAGTGTGGTAAGAGTTGTAGCCTGGTATTGCAGGGGTGCTCTCTGGAGCCTTGAACCAGGTCCAGTTACTGCACAGATATCGATGTTCTCCATTTTTAGGAGTGCCTTGAGAGAGTGCATTTTGAGGTAGCATTACCTTCAGATTTTGCATGCTTGTACCTGTTACGCTGGTGGTTTTCTCCTTAGAACTTTGCCTAAAAAAGGCACTATAGGGGTGGCAAGAGCCTTAGCTAGTAACTTGAATCCCAGGGGTGACAGGTGCAGACCATCTCTGGCAAAGCATCATCGTCTGTCAATCATGTTGTCCCAGGCAGACAGATACTGGATCCCCTTTGAATGACACCAGAAGCTTAGCCAATTGTTGAAGTCAATCATTTTGTCCTTATATTGTGGTATCATTCTGGGTGAAGGCAGGATGCTACTCAGGGCTAGGGTCATACCTGCCTGGGCCACATGATCTGAGAGCTCTTCCATGTCTCTTTTCATGTAGTCCAGGGAGGTACGTCTGAAGTCATTCACTCCAACATGGACAATGACAGAGTCATATTTGTATTTGTTGTGGAGTGACTTGAGTGCATGCATTATGTGGTGGATCCTGGCACCCGACAGGCAGCTGACTGTAATTTTCTCCTTGTTCAACCTGGTGAGAGGGACATCAGTGTGCCGGACTATAGAGTCACCTATGACTAAAGTGTTAGGTACATTGTCTTGCCTTAGGGGCTGTTGCTGGGTGGCACACAGGTGTTGTGAACTATGTGACACTTTGGTTGTGATTGGTGTTTGCTTGCGTTTCAGCTTCAGAGGTCCTTGTTGCTTGGGCAGGTTACAGTTAAGGGCCTCTGCATATGTGGATTTAGTGTTGCTATATGTGGGTGTTGGTGATGTGGGTTTAGAAGGGCTATGTGTTGCTTGAGGTGTAGTGTGGGTGTTAACCTTCCCCTCTTGACTGTCTAGCACAATCTTGGGTGGAGAGAGCTTTGCTTCCATTTTGGCTATGTAAGTGCATCTCTCACAGGTTGTAGTGTTGGGTGGTAGGAGGAGAGGGTTGTCTATGTACATGAGGCAATTGCTGCATTGCCCCAGTATGCCCAGATTCACCAGGTGGACAGGAGAAATCACCGAAAGCTGACCCTTGGACATGCCTGGTTTGGTGCTTTTTTTTTTTTTTTTTTTTTTTTTGTAAAGTACAGAAGCTGTTTTCCCTTACCTTAGCAAGGTACATTGCAATTATAGGCTGTTTAGTGCCTACTATTAATTTCTTCTTATTAACAAGGAGAGTTGAGTGCTTGTATTAGTTTAAGGCTTCCTAGTGCTTTCCAGCAGGTATTAGAGCAAGTGCTAGTCACAGGGATGCTTAAAGGTAAGATGGAAAAAAAATGCACACTGCAGTGTGCACTAGAGAAGGTAGACATGAAAGTAGGTCACTTAAGTTTTACCTGTTTAAAAAGTTATGGTTTAGTGGAGAGTTACTATTTTTAAAATAGCAAGATGGGTTGAAAGGGGTGGTCACTTTTGTATTCTGGTACTATGGAATACAGTAGGATGGCCAATAAATTTAAATAGTTGAAGGGGAGGGGTTTTTGATTTAGTGATTACTCACTCAAGCCAGTGAAAGTAGAGAGGAAATGAGATATATGGTCAGATTAACATAAGAGGCAGGCAACTAGAAAGATAGTGGTATTTAACAAGACAACTGTGACTGGGTGAGAGGGTGGGAAACAAATTTTGCCTGCCTCAGAAGAGAGAGAGAGAGAGCTGTTAATATGCTGTTAAAGCAGAATGCAAGTAAAACACAAGGTAAAGAAAACAAACTACAGTATTTAAAATATACAAAATTCAAAAAATAGAAGCAAACAAACCTTTTCTTTACAGCAAAGTGTAGCAGAGTCTGGATGAGCCTTTCTGGTAATATATATATTAATATTTGTGCAATTCCACTTAACATACATGTCTGATGACACAAGCACGCACACATACACCAGTGTGTGTGTGTGTGTGTGTGTGTGTGTGTGTGTGTGTGTGTGTGTGTGTGTGTGTGTGTGTGTGTCTTTCTGTTTCTATAGCTTAATAAAACACAAATTTGACTACAACATATCACCAATTCATTGTAAAAATAACTGAAATTCAGTGGTACGTTCCTCCCATATAAAAGGGACTTAGAGTGGTAATCATTTCTGGTGACACAAAATAAAAAAATTAAAACCAACCAATTAAAGCTGCTTTATTGTCCTTGCGTTCAAAGAACACATCCCAAATTGTGGGGGGATATATACATCTAGTTGCCTGATTGTGAAGATAACTACAGGGCAAACGTTAATGTTTTTGAATCAGGAGGACTACATTTTTACTTAAGATGACAACACTACACTTTCTAGAAATCAGCATTTTTAAAACAGTTTAAATACTCCCATATATGTTAAATGCATAGTCTAAAAGTGGTGAGCTTGGGATATTCAAATGTAATGTATTATGGTCCCATGAAAACGGTGATGACTCTGTAACTCCTTTAGCCATTTGCCACTCATATTCTGAAGCCCTACATCATCTCACGCAAGTCCCATGGCAGATTCTGAGTCATCCTGATACGCCCACTTTGCTGAAGTAGCTGTATGTAAGCATTTGTCACTGCTTCCTTTTAAAACTCTTCATTATTCAGGCTTTTTAACACTGATATATTTCACTGCAACACGTTCATGTTTCCAGTTCCATTTATGCAGTGGCACATTTTACGTTATGCTTTCCATGCTGTGACTTATGTTTTATGGCTTTGCATTATCCGTGATGTCCCAAATGTCCTAAAAAGTCAGTGAGCAGTTTCTTTTTGCACACTAGTTCATTAGTCACAAGAAACAGGGTAATAAATCTTGTATTCTTAAATCTTTTCATGAATATTGATGAAACAGTATTGGAGCATTACTTAGGAGCAAACCACTTTAATTTCATGCAGAAAGAAAGCAGTACTCTTGGAAGACTTGTGAATGGGTAATATACTAAATGTACCAGAAATCTGAGTTCTATACCAGAAAAGAAAAATGCTACTGTGTTTTATAAAACCAGCATGTATTATATCAGTAGAAGTCAGTATCTGTGTCGAACTGCAAAATGCTGGTTTGCTTTGCTTGTTTTTATGAAATTGTTAAACCTAAAAATGTTTCATTATACTGGACAAACCAGTAAGTGAATGTTTATTTTACAAAACCAACAAAAATAAGTAATTGCTCACATCCTAATGTTAAATAAATCATTGGGATAACTTATATAAACAGCAGAAGTTAAACATTGTTAAATGAGCTACGTTCATGTAGGATGCAGCAGCAATTACAAATAAGAATCAGTTTGTCTCAATCATATATTGGGCATAGGAAAAATACTAATATTAATATATATATATATATATATATATATATATATATATATATATATATATATGTATGTATATTGCAAATGCCATTGGACATCCTGTGTAACAATATGTCTTCCAGTAACATATTTGCTATGACATTTACTACTGTATGGCACAATAACAAAGAAAAACAAATCTGCCGAGTAACATAGCACAATTAATCATAATTTATATGCTGTTTCTTGAACAGGTACTTGCAAAAGGTCCACATTTCTCATCAGTCTTACATACAGTCTTTTGAATATTTTTTTCAAAATGTTTTTGCAACTCTTTTTGCATTACTATGGTAATATTCATAGCACTCATATCCTTTCAATCCCTAGCCTTACACTATTTACCAGTGCAGTTGGCAGATCACTCACCATGTTACCATTGTTATCTCTTGGGCAGAAATCCTAAAACTCTCACAACTAAAATACATATAATAAGCAGCACCTCTGTTAGGCAATAGAGTTAAAACATCTATAAAACCTTTGATTTATTTTACAAAAGTTATATGTCTCCAATAGTACACCATTATTTTCATTTTAATTTCTTAGTCTTCTAAGATCCTCATTTACAGTACAACCCACATAGTCTATTTCTATATATTCACATATTTTATGTTTCTTTCTGCAATTTTAATGAGTATGTTTGTCAGAGGGAAGTAATCATTCATGCATATTTAAACATGGAAAAAATGCTGCTTAAAAATCAACTACCTTAATTCAATTATTGTTTCTTTGTATACATAAACATAACATTTTTGACAAGTGTAAATACATTTTCTTGGTGATTCACTATTGCGCTTAAGATTATCTTTTAAACTAATCAACAATTAATGATATGTACTGCTTGCATCATTACATAAATTCCTTATCAAAATAATTTGCTCTGTAATATTTTACTTGATAATTTGTTGACTTCAAACAGATACAGTAACCCTCACAGAATCAAAGTCTATTAATATTAACATGGTTCTCAGTTATGGATATGGATTCATCAAAAATAATCTGTCATTGTTTTCATGCTTCTCACTTTGTAAATGTTTCTTTGTTAATAAAAAAAGAAAAACAGAAACTAAGCTTTTCACACAATAATGTATATAATACACAGTACTAATACTGTATGTATTTTCTACAATACTGTATTTTTAGAATTAATTATTATAATATATCACTTAAAAATTACATTGTCCTGGTCCTTCCAATAAATACACAACACCAAATGACATTGGACGACCTTTATTACATTTTCATAAACATAACTTTACTGAGCAATTAAACAAATTCCACAGCAAACTGATAAATCTTCTGATGAAGTCTTTTTAACAAGACAAAAGCGCTTAATGTGGATTTACTACATCCATAGAAAAGTGGACTTCTGGTTGGCCATTTGTTTTTTTCTGCTTTTTGGATTTATCACTTTACTGAACAACATTTAGTTTATTAAACACAACATGAACATACATGTAACCATCTATTAGGGTAGCATATCCCAGCTTACCCTGATCAAATAAGTAGCTTCATCACCACTGCCCACTTACTCTTACTTCAGTCAGTGTTCCTTCATTCACTTTCATCCCCAACTCATTGATTCAAACACCCAACACCAGAGGGGGAACAGAAGAGGGACAAATAGCCTAACAATGGATGTTCCTCCTCATTCACTCCAAAATGTTCACTAAACCATCCAAAAACAAACCTAAATGTACGTTAACCAGATCCAAACTGAAATTGTTCAAGTGTACACCATCCTCTCTACACTAAATCGCATCCCTGTCATTGGAATCCTTATGCTCTATCATATAAATACCCAAACCAGCCAGTGGTCATGATAACCTAAAATTAGCAAACTGATGAGCCCTCTCCAAAGGCATAAAGCTGCCAGCATTCACCAAAATAACCATGGTACTATTTTAGACTACACAATGGATATGCTCAGGTATAACCACTTTAACATAACCAGATCCTCACTTATCCTAACTACCAACTGTCTCTTTGGAATTATTCCCAGGTCATTACCTGCCAAATGAACCACCAGGACTCTAGGGAGTCCAATTTACAACTGTACAAAAGCAAACTCCTCCATGAGCTGATGTCACCTTAAGACCTCTGACACCATGCCAGATGTCTGTCCACCCAAAACAATGCAAACCCAATTGTCTGTATCTGGCCTAACTGCAGCCCTCTTTGCCACCTAGTGAATATAAGAATGACTGGGAATGAGAATTTTCTTTCCTAGAGAAAGAGAAAAAAATTGATACTAAGCCAGTCATCTTACCCGATTATCTAATATAAGACAAGAAAGCATTTATGACCAATGACCCACCCTGTTAAACATTTCAATTGATCTGCCTTCTTTCACTAAATCTGATGCCCTTCCAATGTGAAAAGAATGAGTGGAAAACCTCTTTACCGGAGAAGAAGCAAACCAAAAAGCTCTCTTCATCAAATATACAAACTGATTACTCATTGTCACCTTCCCCATACAGATCAAAAAAACAAAGTCCTGAGGACTCCCAGCATGAGACGCAGCAATATTTTAGCCCAGCCCACTGGACACAACCAATCATTCCTGCCCTTTCCCAGTACTATCTGCCTGCCCATCGCCAACTGATCTGCTTTAGATCTACACAACCAAATATGCACTGAGGCAGAAAACACTGAAAAATCCCACCAACCTAATAACCTTAACAACTCTGACACCCTAAAAGCTCCATAATACATCCATAAAACCAATCTCACTCATATCTGATGAATCTCAATTTACCAGCTCTAACCTCTGCAACAAAACCTTCAAAACCTGTCTTGTTGACAGCCATCATCTGTCAGTCATCACAATATCAACCCTACCCCAACCCTCCACCATACGAACCTCAGTCTAAGATTTAGTGAAATCACACAACCCTGCTACCCATGCAGATATACTAATTGCGGCTAAGTTCATCTTGATCAACTGAACTGCCTTACCTTGCTCCAAACCTCAGCCAAGTATTTCAACAATAATCCTTCTTATTGAACTGCTTCCTCCTCAGGCAGCTGCAACACAAATTTATCAAAATCTTACAATGCCCTACCACACGCCTTCCTTGTACAAGCAGCCAAGGATTCCTGTATCGACTGTTGGATTATTCTAGGCCAATCTTCCACACCTCATCTGGTAACACCATCAGCTCATCTGCTGCTTATTGAGCTAACTGACAGAACCTGGAAAACTGAAAGCAAGGCAAACTATTAGTAATCCCTTTCCTAACACCAGCTACATGCACACCTATGACAGAAAAATTGATCATCCTACTCTGCAAAACATACTTGCATAATCCACACAAAAGCAATTCAGACCTTGATGTCTTTGCTTGTAACTCTCACACCACTGCCATATTGTCTTAATGAAAAATAACTTTCTTTCCCTGCAATCTCTCATGCCACATCTTTATTGTCACCCAAATTGGAACTAACTCCAAAAAGGCAACATTCATCCTTCCAACCTGCCGGCTAGTGAACCACAAACCATTTCTCCCAAAAATATGCTACCTCCTGCCACATCTGTAAACAATTGCAAATCCCCTTGAGCGGCACAGTCCACCTGCCAGAAAGACATACCATTAAATTGCTCCAAACCAGACAACCACAATGCTCAGTCAGCATGCACAAACTAATCTGCACCCAATGATGTTTGCTTTCCCTCTTTCAACAAAAAGGCCATGGACCTACAAAAGGTATGACCCAAGTGAACTGCCCGACATGCAGAATTCATGAGACATAAGAGCTTCATGGCATCCTTAATCTGCACCTTGTCATTGGATTTCACCTACAGAATCTTTTCTTTCAAATGTGTTATCTTCACATTTGGTAAACAAAATAAGCCATGGCCTGCATCCACTAGCAATCCAAGAAAAAATAATGCCTTGTTTGGGCCTTCTAACTTCTGCATAGTCAACAGAACACACAGCTCGTTACACATCCCTGAAAACACATGCATATCTTTCAATGTTCTTTCAAATCCTTCACTTATTATCACAGCTTATCCAGATAATGTACCACTTTCTGACTGCCCACCCACTGCTGCCAAATCCAATGGGAAGCAGTGCTAAAATTCTCAATAGTAGCACAGGCCACTAAGCATCTCATTGGTGTAGCCTTGCCAAAGTAAAACTTTAGACCCAACCACCATGCCCAACAATAGCAACTCTTCCTCCCAAATTGATAATAAATGAAAACCAGATACAATATCCATCTTCACCAACAAATGGTCTGGAAACTTCTAAATGACCTGCGCTGCATCATCCAAAGAAGCATTACTGACTTTTGCATCACCTTCCGAAATAAAATCATTCGTTAAATTTTCCTAACGCCTTAGGAACTATACCTAATGGAGAAACCTTAAAGCTGTTAAAGGGAGGAATATCAAATGGACCCTGTTGCCTACCTGATACCTTCCATTCCTTCTCCAGCAAACCTTCCAAAATCTCTTCCTCCCCCTACATGGAATGCAAATTCCTACAAATTGACCCATCCACTCCCACCCTGATTTAATAGAAAATCCCTCAGAAAACCTATCCATTCATTCATCCACAACTGCCAGATCAGGAAATTGCATGAGCATGTGTCTCAATACTTGTACATTAATGGGAGAATGCATATCCCAGTCTTCCCCTTGACCCATGAAAGGACACCCCCCACCCAAAAAACTCCCCTAAACTGAATACTTTGAAAACTGGGAAATGACGAAGGTAACCCACCTGATTCAGTCAGCTGTGAACTCAGATTAACCAGAGTCCCTTCCCGTCTGCCATACTGCACTGCTGAATGCATTCCCACACACTTTGATCAAGCGTGGGAAAACCTACATCTCACCCATAAGCAACGCCCCACAATAAAGGCTCCAAGCTACCATAATGGCTAGCCAGATGCCATGAAGTCTACTATCATAACACAGTGACTGATTCACTGCTTTCCACTTTTGAAACCTCTGATCATACCACAGCCAGTTGTTCCCCATTTGCAGACACTGTGCCTCAATGATTGTGAGAAAATAAGCAAAGAGTGGTAAGGCCAAGGCGATATACTTCTCCAACCAAACTGCCATGTAATAAATGAAGCCTAACACACAGTTGCCCCATGTTTTCAACCACTGCCTACCAGCATTCCTCCACCCCAAGGCCACCAACAGGTCTTTACTGTTTGCAGTTTCTGATTCCATCAAACACTGAACCACATCTGCATCAATTAATTAAAAAATATTGATGTACTACCCCTTGCAGATGTTTTCTTTAACTGAAAGCAGTTGAGGTGTAAAAAAGACCAACCCTCCCTTGCCCCACAGCCTGCGTAGCTGACCAATCACCTGGATGGATCCCAAAGTCTGATCCAACCTCATGTTGTTGTGACTCCACCCCACCTGTGGTTGACCCTAAACTCCCCATAATAAAACATAAACCCTCCTTATCATAAAAAGCTTCCTTATTAACATGACCCCTTCACTAAGCCTTTGTCATTCTTCAGCACCACCACCTGCTTCTCATTGCTCCTGATGTACCTCATCCCCACCTGTCCTCACACTACCCCTAAACTGCACCAAATCTGACATGCCTAAATGTGCACCCAAAAATGTCTCATTACCGGTGACCTCATTGAGCACCACTCCAGTGGCCAGAAGATCCACTGCAACAGCACCCATTGCCTGTCGAGTCTGCTTCCCTCAGGCCACCAGTTTACTGCTTGCTGTCTGCCTTCATGTTTTCCAACTAGACTCACCCGGATCTTCAGTCACCAGGGACTGCTCCACCTGCGAGACTATGGCTGCCTGTTTCTGTCACAAACTCTGTGCTTCTGCCATCTGCAAAAGAAAAGACAACTGTAAACAAAAAAAAAGGGGGGGGGACTGAGACTGAAAGGATGAAATCCTACACCCTGTAAATTTCAGTCCACAACCTCAGCACCCAGGTACAGCTGCAAAAAATGGGAACAAATCCACAACAAAAAGTGATAACACAGTTCACAACAGGCCTTCTCTATTGTTATCTATACATTTAGTATATTCTCTTTTTAAATGCTCACAATGTTTCTAATAACAGAAGCACCGTAAAATACCATGGCTCATAACTGGGATCAGAAATCACACAGCATTATTTGCCAGGTGACCATCATGGATTCACAACAATGGCATGGAAGTGTTTAGTACAGGGAACCAGAAAACATTATCTTCCAAATCATTGCTCCCGCAAAGTCAGCCCATCAATACAACAACAGCCTCTGCACTAGCATGACTCTCTGTGGGATGTCGCCTGAATCTCAGATGTCTGTCACTGCTGTCCATCTCCCTCCCCAGTGACTTACCATTCCTTCCCAGGAACCACCAAATTATGAAATGGACCAAAACACAAGGCCAAAATCTGGACATTCTGTGAAAATCTGCACAGCTGAGAGGCATATTCCTTAGCCACACTCATTCATCAGTCCGAATATGAAACATTGTGATGCACACAAGACTCAGTGATTACTTCTCAGGCTGGTGAGTAACAAGTAAGGGTCCTGCAGCTGGAAGCAGACTCACTACGGACAGCAACAACCTTTGTGGAAGCACTGCACCACCAACCAACACTCCGACGAGGACACCACAGACCACCGCTCTCAACCAATCGGGAACAAAACACAACAGGCTCAAAGACACATCCAAAAGCAATCAGGAACAATCAGGGACAGTTACAAAACACTATTACTACCAAATGGACATTGACAGAATAAGAAAATACCTGCACACATGCACACTCTGAAGGAAAAGAATGCCAGACTCTATTGTCATTATTTATTAACTGTAATTTGCCACCATTTCTACAACAGTCACCAGTCCCTTGAGGGACCAAGAGGGACAGAGCCCAAATCTGAGTCAAAATCAGGGGCAGCACAAGCACGCTTCTCCGACTTATGGCTTTAAGCCCCACTGTGGATACACAGAGCACAGCTGTTACACCAAAAAGAGCTCACAACTCAAGAAAAGGTATTTGCATCTCAGCTACACTTCTGCCAGCTGCTGAAACACCGCAAGATGACACCACCACCACCAATGCCAATAGCAGCCTTGATGAAATAATAAAGAACTGCTTCCTCAACTTTGTACTACTCCAACACCACAGCCTACCTACCCATATGAATGGCCTGACTGATAGCCAAAGCAAAAGTTATCTTGGGGAGCATGTGAGAGATATTTCTCCAAGTAAGTGCTATTATATTTGTCAGCCATTGTTGCAAAATTAGTTTACTTTATCATTTTAGTTTTTCCTTTTTTCTCTCTAATGCAGCAACACCACTTCCAAGCCCCTACACTGACTCAAAGTCTCCCCCAGGTCCTACCACAAGTGCTGACCCACAATGAAAAACCAGAAGAAAAAAAATGAATCCACTTGCTGCCACTAGTACTCACTTCACACTCCTATTATAACAAGGCCTACCTGATCACTGCAGTACCTATAGGTTATCTCAGGCGTAATCCTGCACTATAGCAAGTTCACAGCATGATCAGTTTCTTCATCCAGTTACTCTCACATAAAATCACCTAAGGCCCTCCCCAGCCCTCCTCCTTCCTAATGTTAATCTTTCTATCCCCAACACTCTACCCCCCTTCCCTCCACTACCATCTCAGCCCTACTATCCCTCTAACCCTCTCCAACCTTAACCCACAATTACTCTTACATGACCCTGGATACTGTAGGTGGTCCTGAACAAATTGGTCTGTTCCAAACCTAATTTCTGTTGTCATTATTACTTTCTAAATGTTTAACTAAGCATAGATTCTCATAGCATGATTAGGCCAAACCCTTTAAGCTAGTAGTTAAACAGAGCTAATAAATTCAAGGGGAACTATTGGATTTAATCTTACTTTTTTGTTTATTGCATGCTGTTTCAGGAAATGTTGAATATGTATTTGTATAGTACACCAATAAATCAAAAATGTATAAAGTAAGCAAATTGAAGGAATTCATTGACTTTATTGACTACCCCCTCTAAGTCATTCCATTCACTTATAATTATAATTTTATAATGACAGCACATTATTACAGGCATATTAACTATGAGTGTCAGAAGACAACTGTTCATTCCTTTGGTTTGTCTCTTAGGAAAATAGAATTAAATATGATAGGAGAACAGCACTGATGTAGCTATTACTTTATCTAAAAACAGTGTTTTCAGTGTGCTGGGTTCCACAAAGCCAATGATCCAAAGTGCCAGAAAATAATGTCCAAAACACAGAAGCGTGAAAAATCTGACTTTAAGCCCCCATACACTCTGAACTTATATATACTACCTTCAGAGTTGCATCAACTCCAAGAAGGGAAGAATCTCCTAAAAGAAGTGAAGCATTGCCAAAGTACAAACTGAATTCAGACTTACCAGTGCGCACTTAAAAATTCTACTGGCAGTTGTCACCAAGGGAGAATGAATGGGGTCCAACATATTCTGTCTTTCGATGTTTTTTTTTTTCTGCAGGCAAATGAAGCTCGATGAACTTTACCTAAAATTGTAGAGGAGATGATCTGTTTAAAACCATTTTTTTATGTCACTACATATTGCTTTGCTACTGCTCATTCCTGTTTGTTCAGGTTGTAAGAGAACAGTTTAAATAAAAAATAAGATACAAAAATAACACCCTGCAGAGCCAACTGTGAATCGTTCGAGATGTAACCAAACGATATATAAAGGTCTTGTGAGATTCTGAATGCAGTAATGACTGAATGCAATCATTCCATCCTCTCATACATTGGGATGAATGTTCATTACTTCAAGCATTAATAACATCAGTTCTCACACAATGCCGAACATCAGGGCTTGATTTCAAACGCGTACAAGCCAAAGTAAGTATATCCGCTGGTGGCGTATATATCAAGAACTATCTTATATATCAATTACTTACAAATTCAACAATCCATATATATAAATTAAAACAAAAGTTTAATTATCATCAGACAAACAACAAGAACAAAGGCTGATGAACCAACCAATCAAGTGTAATCCTCATTTAAGGTCATACACACATAAAAGTTATTACTTAAATATCTAGGACCTTAGAATAGTCTATCATGCAAACAAATCTACATTGCTGTGTCAGTTTCAGAATATACAATCATGTTTGACAATAGCAATACTAATGCAATGATATCCAGTATCGTAACATTAAAACTTGCTAGTGTATATGAAGGTTTTTTATAGCTTAATGGAATGTTTAAAGTCAAAAAACTTATTGTAAAATGCGGTGTTAATCACAAGCACTTATTCAATATTACGATTGCAACTAACCATTAATCTAATGCTATTACAAATGCATATTCTGACTTTCAAACTATGAAGATCAAAAATCAAATAAACCATAGTCCAGACTGCACAAAACATGCAGTATTAGTTACAAACGCTTGATGCATATTGATCTAATATTGTTACAAATGCATATTCTAGCTATCCAACATTAGAAATCAAAAGTCAAATAAACCGTGGTCCAAACTGCACGAGACATGCGGTATTAAATAAACTAGCATTCAATCCATTGTCATGTGATGTCATAGAATGCTAATAGCAACTGTGGTAAAACAATATAGGTTAAAAACAAACACTTATTAAATGTTGCGATTGCAACTAACTGTTAATCTACTATTATTGCAGATGCATATTCTGGCTTTCAAACTTTAAAAATCAAATAGACCATTGTCCAAACTGCACAAAACATATATTGTTGAGTACAAACGCTTATTGCGGATAGTAACTGCTACTAGCAGTCAATCAAGTGGCATATAATGCCACAAAACGCAAATAGCGAGTGTAGTGAAACAAAGCAGTAAAAGTTAAAAACAAGGTTCATGAATAGATGTCTTATATATATATACATATATTCAATTATTTATTAATTTATTGCTGTTTGATTATATATTCTATTCATGCACAACTATTCAATTAATTATGGTTAATTTATATCAATCAAATTATTTTATTTTAATTCATTTCATTTTCCACTTATAGACTCCAATATACACATGTCATATATCAAATCAATATACAATTTTATATTTATATACATGTACATTGTTCATATATATATATTTTTGTACACACGTTCACATATATATTTAAAAATTTTACAACTACCAGCTTTTATTTTTTGTTATACAATTAATACATGGTCCAGTTGTATGCACAGGTTGTGTTTGTGACATAGTACTAATATTTAAATGTTTATTCATATAAGACATCCATTCATGAATACATTGAATTATGTGCTCCGGGCCGCTCATTGGGGAGTGATGACTTTTCGGGTCAGGCCTCTGTTGGGGAGGTGGATTTCACAGCGTGTTGGACTATTGCATGATTGTCGATGCACTCTCCATGTATATACACTATAAATATATCGAATATTCTGAGGTACATTTTATGCAGGTACATAAACTACAAGATGGTGTAATAGTATGTAATGAGCGTTTGTACACAACAATATGTTTTATGTGCAAGGCTTGAACCTTGTTTTTAACTTTTACTGCTTTGTTTCACTACACTCGCTATTTGCACTTTGTGGTATTATATGCCACTGGATTGACTGCTAGTAGCAGTTACTATCCGCAATAAGCATTTGTACTCAACAATATATGTTTTGTGCAGTTTGGAATACGGTCTATTTGATTTTTGATTTTTAAAGTTTGGAAGTCAGAATATGCATCTGCAATAATAGTAGATCAACAGTTAGTTGCAATCGCAACATTTAATAAGTGTTTGTTTTAACCTATATTGTTTTATCATAGTTGCTATTTGCATTCTATGACATCACATGACAATGGATTGAATGCTAGCAGCGGTTACAATACGCATTAAGCGTTTTTATTTAATACCGCATGTCTCGTGCAGTTTGGACCACGGTTTATTTGACTTTTGATTTCTAAAGTTTGACAGCTAGAATATGCATCTGCAACAATATTAGATTAATACGCATTAAGCGTTCGTATCTAATACCGCATGTTCTGTGCAGTTTGGACTACGGTTTATTTGACTTTGATCTTCATAGTTTGAAAGTCAGAATATGCATTTGTAATAGCATTAGATTAATAGTTAGTTGCAATCGTAATATTTAATAAGTGTTTGTGATTAATACCGCATTTTACAATAAGTTTTTTGACTTTAAACATTTCATTAAGTTATAAAAAACCTTCATATACACTAGCAAGTTTTAATGTTACGATACTGGATATCATTGCATCAGTTGCCGGTTGCAAACGCATTAATATGTGGAACTTTATTGCTATTGTCAAATATGGTTGTATATTCTGAAACTGTAGCAAATGGACCTCTGACACAGCAATGTAGATTTGTCTGTATGATAGACTATTCTAAGGTCCTAGATATTTAAGTAATAACTTTTATGTGTGTATGACCTTAAATGAGGATTACACTTGATTGGTTTAAGTTATGCTTACGTGGTTCATCAGCCTTTTAAAAAAGTGTGTTTTTACGAGTTCTTGTTGTTTGTCTGATGAATTATATATATGGATTGTTGAATTTTGTGTACCATGCACAAGTAATTGGATATATACAAGTCTTTGGTTGAAATCAAGCCTTGATGTTCGGCATTGTGTGAGAACTTGAAGCAAATCGTTTTGGATGTTATTAATGCTTGAAGTAATGAACAAGCTTCGGATTCATCCCAATGTATGAGAGGATGGAATGAGCGTTTCACTTAAGTGAGTAACCAGAATTTTTACGAACTTACAACTATTGCATTCAGTCATTACTGCATTCAGAATCTCACAAGACCTTTATATATCGTTTGGTTACATCTTGAACGATTCACAGTTGGCTCTGCAGGGTGTTATTTTTGTATATCATTGGGCGTTCTTCATTACTATCATAAAAAATAAGATGCAATATATGTATATGATTTGAAGCTGTGGTGGTGGTGGTGCTGCGGTAGCATTGTCACCTCACAATAAGACGTTGTCCCATTCGATTCTCAGCTAGACTGTCTTCTGTAGGGAGACATGCGTGAATGGGTGTACCTTCATTGAAGGTTGTGAATCAGGGCTGGCAACTCGGTGTGTAAAAATCTACTGCAAATCATTAGTGGACCAGAGTTCCACTGTAGTGACCCTTAACCAGGAAAAGCCAAAAGACACAACATATGTACATGATTTGAGTGGATCTGTTAAGGTGATAAGAATGAACATGACTCATACACAGTATAAGAGGTTTATTGAAATATGTTTTGAAACTAAGAGTAGCTACACAGAATGGGTGAAATCCTACCAGTGACAGTAACACAAATGTATATTAAGGTTGTGATATAATATAAAATGAGTTAGTAGTCAATGCGATAAAATGGCTAGAAGGTGATGAACATTAAGGCAAACTGCAAAGTATCATCTGTCAGAAAAGCATGGTATTTTCTTCTGTGCAGACAGTTTTTGGGATTATTATTTTTTTCAGGAATATATTGTGTAGTTTGAATGCTGCTTTTTCTTGAAATATATAGTGCTTAGGTAGGGGTGGAACTAGTCAGTGGTACGGATGCAGCTTAATGTTAGAGATTTACAAAAAAATGTATGTTTGTTTCTTCATTCTCAGGCTAAATGATTAAGCCCTCAGTATATCTGAGAATCTATCCCTTAAAAGAATGGGAAGTTAATGTATCAAATTCTGCTTAGACCACATCATTTGACTGTCATTAATTGGTATGATCACCTAATAGAAAATGACATGCAAACTCCATCATCACCGATGCTTATGGCTGAAAAAAATAGATAATTTATCCCAATAATTGACAAAGTCCTCACTGACATTGCAGAATTAAAGATTTTTGGAGTAGTCAAGTCCACATCACAAAACAATGGCAATAATGACTTCCTTAATTGAGTCAATTCTTTTCTGCACAAGCAGCCATGATGCATGAATCTGAATGCATGATTTTTATAGTGCTGCTGCCATCAGCAAACTGCCAAGATAAGCTTGAAAATATTCAGAGCAGGCAGTCAAAAACAAGGTTTATCTGGTTGATCTAAAAGAAGATCTTGAAAGGAAATCTATAACTACACACATGAAAAAGTTACTACAATTTAGCATTGTAAAGAACACATCCAATCATTGCAGTCCACTGAGTCCAGAAAGACACAACCTGATATTATCAAACTAATACTATCATTCTGAAATGTTTGAACTGCAGTGATAATTTGAGTGGTTGTACCTAAACAAAAGAAGAGAATAAATGTTTGCTGGACAATTAGGAGTTCTGATATTACCATAACCTTGTACACCGTATTCCTCTTTACATTACTGTTTTTGCTGAATCCTGAAAGTTATGTTTTCAGAATAATATCTCTTCTTCCTTTAAGCATCCAACCACCCTGCTCATCAAAACCAAGAGTAGCAGTCATACTTTTGAATTACCTGAGACTGATCACACCTTCTTTTGAGGATATTAACAGAGAAATTGAACAATTTAGTGAAGATGTGATGTAGTCAGCTACTAACTACAGAACCACAGTCTGTATACTGCAGAGTTAACAACACCCAGGCAAATTTGGGGGTATGACTGCTAGACATGATGCATCTTTTATAAATGAGTCTTACTGTCACCTTAAAATGGTCACTCTTTCAGCAAAGCTAAGGAAATCACCATCCAGGAATTTATTTCCTCTTATAGACGGCTACTACTTGGTATACTGACTTCATAAAAGGCAGTTAAAATAGACTGGCTCCAAGACATCTGTGGATTGCAAGTTAGTTTATAAGGGATCTCAGGAAAATGTATCTCATTCTGGTGCAGATTCATAAGTTCATAGGAGACTACTAGGAAAACAGCTTAAGGACCCTTACAAGACTAGCCAATATGACCCAATTTTCCCCAATATATGGACCAATGGGGTAAGAGCATGGCCTGGATTTGTGCCTGTGCATTGAGTATCTTATGAATTGCCCCATTTATGAGGGTCATAGACAGATATATATTCAGAACAGGCTCTAAAAAAACTTATTAATATGCTTTCAATATGCTTTCCACTAGCTACTAAAACATCATGATCTGTAAGGACTGCAAGGAAATGCTGTTCATTATTATTTTCCTAAAAGGGAAGTCCATCATCTTGGTATTAGCTCTCCCCACAGGAGACCTACATTGTTTTATGTACAATGGCAATACTTGTCTATGTTTGTGGGACACCTTTTTAAGCATGTAATGTTTCAGTCCTTCAGAGCATACCCCTCAACCTCTTAGAGCACGTAATCTGGACAAAGCCTTAAATAAAAGTAGGACAAAGGCC
>NC_056735.1:1592535952-1592540952 GCF_019279795.1 Protopterus annectens | reverse complement strand
CTAACATATCTGTCCTTAATCGTGTACTTCTTAATTTATATATCAATGCACAGTGTCAAGGAGAGAATGCAGTAATGACATCAGTTTGGAGGGTTGCATCTGGGTTTTTGCATCTTGCTGAAAAATATACTTCTCTGCATTGTCCCATTGCTCGTATGCCTTGACAAAATGACTTTTATTAACAAACATGCTATCTGAATACAGCAATAAGCTGAGGATATTCTTATGTCCTGCTAAGGATGTAAAGTGGTCCAAACATAACAAATGGAAAAATATCTATAGCTATGTTTTTTGAAAGGTAGATAAAAACACTATTGGTAGATATAAATCTTTATCAAAATTAATTCAGAATTTGCAGTATTCATGTGTTGCACATTGTTTAGCCAGCTGTTTGCCCTCAGTAAAACAGCTTTAAGAATCCCCCTTGATCATATTAATTTTCTTAAAACAACATTAATATTGTGCATTTTTTTAGGATTACGGCTTTACATCACTCCAGATTCCCAAAATGATCTTGGGAGCAATATATCTGTAGTAATACTAGGATAATGACTGACTTTTTGCAATGCCAGAAATGAGTTAGGTATTCAAATCCAATCTACAGAAAGACCAGAGAAACACAAAAACAGTGTTTGTCTGGGCTAGTATCTATGTTTAATCTACAAGTTTATAACTTTTGATCTATCAATTTATGGAACTTCTTCAGAACAACAAGTTACAATCATCTCCTCCTTTTTAAAAAAAATCAAAATGTGCAGAAAGAATCCTCTTGATTGTATCACAATAGAAAGTCCAAGAGAACAAATGATTGGACCATATGGGTATAGAGGTAAGCCTTTATTACAGAAAATTGATTTAAAATTTGCCTTCAACTCATAATTGCTTTGTAAAATTGATATTTTTTTATGTAAAATACTCTTGATATCACCAGAATCCAGTGAATAATCCAATATCATGTTGAAGCCATTGTTGAAGCACTGACTAGTGTTTAAAGAAGCCTGCACTGAATTATGTACTGTTTTTATTCAATATCCCCTTGTAAATGATAGGGGAAAATCTACTACTTCTCTGTTGAAATACATGTGAGTAAAAGTTATCTACCATCATTTCCAAATACCCATGTTCCAAAAACATTTCTTTTAATTTGTTAAATTCATGCCCACACTCTTCATCATTTCATATGAGCCTAGATACTCTAATGAACTGAGCTTATAAGACTCTTCTGGTGCAATGGGTGTCTACTTTTTAAATTTAAAAAAGCATTACATAATGTGGGTATCCTAAAAATAGACATTTAAAAATTATTATCCAATTCCTTATTCACTTAAACATCTAAAAAGTGAATTTCCTGACTGCTAAAATTGTATGTAAATATTTAAAAAGTAGTGGTTGTTTCCAATGCATTAATAAACTTCAAAATCTGTTCAGTTACTAGCCCAAATCACAGAAATATCATCCAGTTAATGAAAATAACATTTGCACTTCTCAAACAGTCGATATTAAAAAACAATTTCCTTTTCTCACCTAATTAACATAGCACTGGCAAAAGTAGGGGACAAGCAGCCCTCATGGCAACACCTTGCAATGGTATGAATACTAAGTTTCATTTCCTTCACCTCCATTTATCTGCTATATGACTCTGGGCAATTCACATAACCAGGCAGTGCTCCCAGGTCCCAACTCAGAAGGGGCATTTATGTCCAGGGTGACTACTTACCAAACTGTTTTGAAAAATAAGATTTTTTTTTAATATGATTAAGTAATGTCCCCATTGATGTCAGTGGGCTACATTAACTGCCTTAGTTTGTAGTTAGGCAATTTAGGTACTTACGTTTTAATTAATAGTTGCCATTGTAGTTTACTTCTGTGGTAAATTTATATTTTTTTATTCTTCTTGTAGCAACACAGCATTTGGTGCATTTTAGTAGGTTTGTTAAGGTTATGTTACAGATTATCAGTGGTATACTAATATTTATGTTTTTATTATTATTCAGTTTAAATAGTTAGAATCATTTCCAGTTTACAGGTAACCCCATTTCCAATCTGCCTAGACACATTCTGTGTTTTATGCTTTGTAATTATGACAGTGAAAAAAAACAAATTATTAAAATAAAATAATGTTGTCTTCCAGACTTCTTCACTGTGATAAAATAATATGAAGTTTATTATTATTATTATTATTATTATTATTATTATTATTCATAAAAATGTCAGTAAAGTTTTTTTAATAAATCATGATTTTTATTCAGTCACTCTAAAAAGTAAAATATAAGGAAGAACATTGAAAACTTTGCAAAGAAAACACAGACAGACTGATTTCAGAAAAGCATTTGAGGTCAGTTTTGATCATTCTTTCTGCTGCTTTTTCTTCTCATTACCAGAATCAACAAAACTAACCATTAATGCTTTTCTGAAATCAGCTTGTCTTTGTTTCTTTTGCAAAGTTTTCAGTGTTCTTCCATATTTTTTTTTACTTTTTAGAGTGACTGTAAAAAGCATTCTTTATTAAAAAATATTTTTTTACTTATATTTTTATTTATCCCTTTTTAGTTTTGAAGTAAAATACAACAGTAATTCTGTGTTTATGTAGATGTATCAAGATGTATTAATAATAATCAATCAATATTACCCTAAATGTTTATTGACTGAGTGGTTGAAGAATGTAGGTGGGAAGTCAGCAATGCAGGCAATACCTACACCCAATGGGAAGGAATCAGTGTGCAATAGAGAGTACTTCATCCACCTGGACAGCTCATTACATCAAGGAAAGTGACTAAAAAGTATTATTTTTTTTTACTTTTTAATTTATAAGTAAAACACAACAGTAATTCTGGGACAGCTCAGTGCATCGAGGAACTGTGTGTGTGTGTGTGTGTGTGTGTGTGTGTGTGTGTGTGTGTGTGTGTGTGTGTGTGTGTGTGTGTGTGTGTAGGAAATCATGTAGGTTAGTGTGACAGCTTACAACACCTATATCTAGTGGGAACCAAACATTATGCAATACACAGTACTTCAGCACCCTGGACAGCTGACATGAAAGAGCAGCAACCAATAGAGGAGTGTGACAGAAGCACAGAGGGACAGAGACACAAAGCCAATTTCAATAAAAAGCATTCTATAATAATAATAGTAATAATGATAAAAATAACAATAAATAAGGTAGGTTTTCCTCAACTTTCTATGGCACAGCATTTGTGAACCACACTATTTTTTAGCTAGTCAGTTTTATCTGGATTTTTTCTTATCCAAAGGATTTTTTTTCCAGTGATGGCTAGTATATTTCCCTGTGGTTACCTGCACACTGTCATCCCTCTCTGCTAGAGCTATTCCACTTCTCATATTTTTGTGCTAAGAGGTTGAGAGACATGGTTTATAGTTATATGTCTATGTCTTTATGTACATGTATTTGTGGGAGAGTGCATCCAAAACCCATATATCCTAATTACACCATTATCAGAATATTGTCACTCTTGTCACACCAGTGACATTAGGCTGTAATCTCTGCTAGCTATCAAATCTACTAAAACATACTGCCAAATGCTACCAAAACCAGAAATGATGTAAGCAGTTTCCTTCCTGTAATATTAGTGAAATATGTTGCGAACAACCAAGAGCACACTTTTAAGTTTTTAATCATTGAACAAGTAGCTGACAATCCAAGAGGATGACCATTGGCTCTGCAGTTAGAAAAACATGAACTAATATGGCAGTTAGTGTTGGAAGCTTACATATGGCCTGGCATTAATGAGCACAGTTCAATTAATAGTATTTTAAAATTGAAGGCATTGAATTGATATCTACATAATAATTATATAATTAAAAAGTATTGAATAGATAGGTATATTGTTAAAATTGTTTACATTTTATTTTAACATTATTGTGATATTTTGGTTGACATGGGGAATGTATTGTATGTTAAAATGTGGGAGAATTGGTTGAAATATTTGTGATTCTTTTATATGTGAATATTTATTTTATTATTTTTTTCATGAAGGAAACTGCTTGCATCATTTCCAGTTTTGGTAGCATTTTGGTGGACTTTTTAAATATTTAAAAGGGTTTTTTATAAAGGGAAATGGTCTGAAGAAGTTGATATTTATTAAATGAAAGCAGTCACATATTAATAAATTAATATATCGTTTAGAGCTCTCTTTCATTGGAAGTCTTGTAAGTTTTATCTCTATTTTTAAAATAAAGTTTTAGCTGTGCTGGTTCACCAGAAAGTTTTATCTACGCTAATTTTGTTCTGTCTGGTCCACCTTTGGCAGTCTCTAGTTTCACTTTACACTTTAAATAAAGGTACACTCATGTCAAAGTTGATTATATTAAGTAGAGTATTAGGCAGACTGGAAGTGCAGAGAACAGTAGCCACTTATCGGTGTTGTAAGGGACCTTATCCTCCCCAAAAAATAGGATTTGCTAATGCTTTATAAAAACTATCTAGCCACTAAGATGATTTCATTCATAAAATGTATATTGCCATTTTTCTCTAGGTCTTGGATAAAATGTTTGTTTTTTTCTTGCCACAATATGTTTGCAATTTTTAGTTATATGCACCAGTGTAAAATGCAAGTTGTCAAAGTAATTTATAAATGCAGCAGTCTCTTTAAAACATTTAAGTCTGTTGAAGACTGAAATAATTAATTCATTAGCTTCTTACGCTATTGCAAGAACAAATACACTTATAAAGCATGACATAATTGTGTTTTAACCTTCTTTGGATCAGTGCTTTGGTATCCAGTACTGTTTCTGAAATAGAAGAAGATAAGTATAACAGCAGTTTGCAGTTAACCATTGAAGAAAGTCCACAATTAAAGTGATTCCACTATTATGGACAAGATTCAGCCTGCTGAAGGCCCTTATCCCCAAACCGTATTCTTGAAATAAAAAGGGTGGGGCAAATCACCATACATGTCTTGAAGTTCTGTATACATAAAACTCCACAATTAAACCAACTCAGTGAAGTGGGAAATCACCGCCAAAATGGCATCACTGCCGGCACA
>NC_056735.1:1592493452-1592533452 GCF_019279795.1 Protopterus annectens | reverse complement strand
TCATATGAGCTTAGAGACTCTAATGAACTGAGCTTATAAGACCCTTCTGGTTCAATGGGTGTCTACTTTTTAAATTTAAAAAAGCATTACATAATGTTGGTTTCCTAAAAATAGACATTTCAAAATTATTATCCAATTCCTTATTCACTTAAACATCTAAAAAGTGAATGTCCTGACTGCTAAAATTGTATGTAAATTTTAAAAAAAGTAGTTGGTGTTTCCAATGCATTAATAAACTTCAAAATCTGTTCAGTTTCTAGCCCAAATCACAGAAATATCATCCAGTTAATGAAAGTAGCATTTGCACTTCTCAAACAGTCGATATTAAAAACAATTTCCTTTTCTCACCTAATCAACATAGCACTGGCAAAAGTAGTGGACAAGCAGCCCTCATGGCAACACCTTGCAATGGTACGAATACTAAGTTTCATTTCCTTCACCTCCATTTATCTGCTATATGACTCTGGGCAACTCACATAACCAGGCAGTGCTCCCAGGTCCCAACTCAGAAGGGGCATTTATGTCCAGGGTGACTACTTACCAAACTGTTTTGAAAAATAAGATTTTTTTTAATATGATTAAGTAATTTCCCCATTGATGTCAGTGGGCTACATTAACTGCCTTAGTTTGTAGTTAGGCAATTTAGGTACTTACTTTTTAATTAATAGTTGCCATTGTAGTTTACTTCTGTGGTAAATTTATCTTTTTTATTCTTCTTGTAGCAACACAGTAGGTTTGTTAAGGTTATGTTACAAATTATCAGTGGTATACTAATGTTTATGTTTTTATTATTATTCAATTTAAATAGTTAGAATCATTTCCAGTTTACAGGTAACCCCATTTCCCATCTGCCTAGACACATTCTGTGTTTTATGCTTTATAATTATGACAGTGAAAAAAACAAATAATTAGAATAAAATAATGTTGTCTTCCAGACTTCTTCACTGTGATAAAATAATATGATGTTTATTATTATTATTATTATTATTATTATTATTATTATTATTCATAAACATTTCAGTAAAAGAGTTTTTTTAATAAATAATGATTTTTATTCAGTCACGCTAAAAAGTAAAATATAAGGAAGAACATTGAAACCTTTGCAAAAGAAACACAGACAGACTGATTTCAGAAAAGCATTTGAGGTCAGTTTTGATCATTCTTTCTGCTGCTTTTTCTTCTCATTACCAGAATCAGCAAAACTAACCGTTAATGCTTTTCTGAAATCAGCTTGTCTGTGTTTCTTTTGCAAAGTTTTCAGTGTTCTTCCATATTTTTTTTTTACTTTTAAGAGTGACTGAATAAAAAACAATCTTTATTAAAAAATCTTTTTTTACTTATATTTTTATTTATCCCTTTTTTAGTTTTGAAGTAAAATACAACAGTAATTCTGTGTTTATGTAGATGTATCAAGATTTATTAATAGTAATCAATCAATATTACCCTAAATGTTTATTGACTGAGTGGTTGAATGTAGGTGGGAAGTCAGCAATGCAGGCAATACCTACACCCAATGGGAAGGAATCAGTGTGCAATAGAGAGTACTTCATCCACCTGGACAGCTCATTGCATCGAGGAACGTGACTAAAAAGTATTATTTTTTTACTTTTTAATTTATAAGTAAAACACAACAGTAATTCTGACTTTAGCACCCTGGACAGCTCAGTGCATCGAGGAACTGTGTGTGTGTGTGTGTGTGTGTGTGTGTGTGTGTGTGTGTGTGTGTGTGTGTGTGTGTGGGAAATCATGTAGGTTAGTGTGACAGCTTACAACACCTATATCTAGTGGGAACCAAACATTACGCAATACACCGTACTTCAGCACCCTGGACAGCTGACATGAAAGAGCAGCAACCAATAGAGGAGTGTGACAGAAGCACAGAGGGACAGAGACACAAAGCCAATTTCAATAAAAAGCATTCAATAATAATAATAGTAATAATGATAAAAATAACAATAAATAAGGTAGGTTTTCCTCAACTTTCTATGGCACAGCATTTGTGAACCACACTATTTTTTAGCTAGTCAGTTTTATCTGGATTTTTTCTTATCCAAAGGATTTTTTTTCCAGGGATGGCTAGTATATTTCCCTGTGGTTACCTGCACACTGTCATCCCTCTCTGCTAGAGCTATTCCACTTCTCATATTTTTGTGCTAAGAGGTTGAGAGACATGGTTTATAGTTATATGTCTATGTCTTTATGTACATGTATTTGTGGGAGAGTGCATCCAAAACCCATATATCCTAATTACACCATTATCAGAATATTGTCACTCTTGTCACACCAGTGACATTAGGCTGTAATCTCTGCTAGCTATCAAATCTACTAAAACATACTGCCAAATGCTACCAAAACCAGAAATGATGTAAGCAGTTTCCTTCCTGTAATATTAGTGAAATATGTTGCAAACAACCAAGAGCACACTTTTAAGTTTTTAATCATTGAACAAGTAGCTGACAATCCAAGAGGAGGACCATTGGCTCTGCAGTTAGAAAAACATGAACTAATATGGCAGTTAGTGTTGGAAGCTTACATATGGCCTGGCATTAACGAGCACAGTTCAATTAATAGTATTTTAAAATGGAAGACATTGAATTGATATCTATATAATAATTATATAATTAAAAAGTATTGAATAGATAGGTATATTGTTAAAATTGTTTACATTTTATTTTAACATTATTGTGATATTTTGGTTGACATGGGGAATGTATTGTATGTTAAAATGTGGGAGAATTGGTTGAAATATTTGTGATTCTTTTATATGTGAATATGTATTTTATTATTTTTTACAGGAAGGAAACTGCTTGCATCATTTCCAGTTTTGGTAACATTTTGGTGGACTTTTTAAATATTTAAAAGGGTTTTTTATAAAGGGAAATGGTCTGAAGAAGTTGATATTTATTAAATGAAAGCAGTCACATATTAATAAACTAATATATCATTTAGAGCTCTTTTTCATTGGAAGTCTTGTATGTTTTATCTCTATTTTTAAAATAAAGTTTTAGCTGTGCTGGTTCACCAGGAAGTTTTATCTCCGCTAATTTTGTTCTGTCTGGTCCACCTTTGGCAGTCTCTAGTTTCTCTTTACACTTTAAATAAAGGTACACTCATGTCAAAGTTGATTATATTAAGTAGCGTATTAGGCAGACTGGAAGTGCAGAGAACAGTAGCCACTTATCGCTGTTGTAAGGGACCTTATCCTCCCCAAAAAATAGGATTTGCCAATGCTTTATAAAAACTATCTAGCCACTAAGATGATTACATTCATAAAATGTATATTGCCATTTTTCTCTAGGTCTTGGATAAAATGTTTGTTTTTTTCTTGCCACGATATGTTTACAATTTTTAGTTATATGCACCAGTGTAAAATGCAAGTTGTCAAAGTAGTTTATAAATGCAGCAGTCTCTTTAAAACATTTAAGTCTGTTGAAGACTGAAATAATGAATTCATTAGCTTCTTATGTTATTGCAAGAACAAATACACTTATAAAGCATGACATAATTGTGTTTTAACCTTCTTTGGATCAGTGCTTTGGTATCCAGTACTGTTTCTGAAATAGAAGAAGATAAATATAACAGCAGTTTGCAGTTAACTGTTGAAGAAAGTCCACAATTAAAGTGATTCCACTATTATGGACAAGATTCAGCCTGCTGAAGGCCCTTATCCCCAAACCGTATTCCTGAAATAAAAAGGGTAGGGCAAATCACCATACATGTCTTGAAGTTCTGTATACATAAAACTCCACAATTTAACCAACTCAGTGAAGTGGGAAATCACCTCCAAAATGGCATCACTGCCGGCACAACCCACCAGCAGTGATTTCCTATGGAAGAACTTTGATACTTGCTGAGGTTAACTTTAGGCAAATGACATTTAAAAGTTTAGTCTTTGTCCACCTGTAGGTTACCCATTTAGAGGACTGTACAACTGCAGTTGTTTTTATAAACATGCTGTTTAATTAAAGTTCCAAAACATATGACCATGGTTTACTAATTTGCATATAAAACATGGAATTCCCATTTGGGATATTGTTTTAAGTTGCTGTAAATGATGATAATAATAATAATAATAATAATAATAATAATAATAATAATAATAATAACAGACATGCTGTACCATACTAAAGAAATTACTTAGCTATGTTTTTCAGATATTCCCAGAATTTTTTTTTTTTTTTTTATGGCAACCTCTCTCAGCATGCTGTTGTCCTTGGTGGTGGAGTAGACTGCATAAATTTGCAGTCCTTCACATCACAGGATGACTTTTTTTTTTTTTTTGCCAAAAGAACTGCAGAGCCAGGGAAGCAGTGAGTGTATTGTCTTAATTATATCAATAATGAATTCAGAAATGCCCAGACAGATGGAAATGCATTTCAAAAAGGTAGCTATACTAGGGATAGTTTGTACTGCAGTGCATTTGCAAGAAACAAAAAAAACTCTTTTTTTTTTTTTTTTGAATGAGTGACTAAATAAACTAAAAAATAAACACACTAAGCAATTGTTTGCCTCTTCAAAATGTTGACTAAATTATTTATCTCCTGAAGCTGCATGACAGGATGAAGGGAGATGGAATATGAATGACAGTACATATATCAGTTCCTAAAGGTAGTAGCTCTTGGAGTCATGTTCTGGGCACATATCCACTGTATTTATACTATTAAAGCCACTCCTGCTACAAGTGCAGTAGAAGTCATGAGTTTGTGTATTTGTATGTGTGTGTGTGTGTGTGTGTGTGTGTGTGTGTGTGTGTGTGTGTGTGTGTGTGTGTGTGTGTGTGTATTTGTATGGGAGGGTATTGGGGTTGGCTTTGGTTGTGTACTGAATCAATAAACAGTATAACAGCAATGGCAAAAGTGTTGATTTCAACCATACATCTCTACTATCTTTATTGACAGATCATTCCTAGGGAACTAAAATATTGCTACTTGCTTCCCTTATAAATTACATTATGAAAGCAGTGGTTTCAGCACTAATCATGATTCTCTATGCAGTGAATTTTGTTTTTCAATTGTATACTTTGTACTTCAAAAAAAAACAAGTCAAGGCAACTAGACTGGTTTAAATAATTTACTCTGGAGAATATATATATATATATATATATATATATATATATATATATATATATATATATATATATCTACAGCAGTATAACTTCACAGAATTCCAAAGAAAAATAGTGTCCTATCATAGAGGCCAGTATCGATAGTCCAAGGGTTCGCAAATGACATAAGGTTGTCTGTAAATAGCAGTGCTGCACAGATGCACAAATAAGGTCTGTGATAGTTATTTGAGATGAGTAAGGAAAAGGGAAGTTTTTTTGAAAACATGCCCATTTCTTACAAAAGAGTAAGCTGACTAAAGTTTAGTATTAGGAAGTTGTTGGTGGTTTGCGTTACTTTTTTTGTTTCAATTTTCACAGCTGAGCATGGCTAAGCCTTTAAGGAAAGTATTTAAGGAAAGCTGTGCCATGCTCAGCAATTAAAATTTATTTTTTAAAGAAAAGAGACTTACAATGTTTTATATAGGGCTATCATTTTGTGAACAACCTGATGGTTTCATTAAAGAATAGAGAGGAACGACTGAAACAAACAAAGAGGGGGGCACATGAGAAAAACATCAGGAGGATGGGCAGTATGTTTTTGTCTGGGGATAGACACCCATATTTTTTTCAAATACTTTTTTATATAAGAGGGTAGCGTGGGTGGGAAATAGGTAGGAGTATGTAGGAGAAAAGATAAGGGAAAAAGGGCTGAAGAAGTACCTGCAGGAGTGCCAGTCTACAGATCCTAAAACACATCCACTGACAGATGGTGTTGCAATGGATAACAACTGATGTTGAAGGGGTAGGGGCCTGTATTGGTGCAGTGGTTGGCACAAACTGGGAGAGTGTGACTTCAAAGTGCTGAAAAGAGGCTTCAACTATTTGAATTCTTCTGTCCACTATCTCTACAAGTACAAACCCATTCAAGCTCCAAACTCTCCTTTCGGTGAAGCTTGCTAGGCTGCTATGTGATGGGCTAACTGCAAGACTGGTTCCTCAACCCTCACCCTGTGAGGACATCCTAGGATGGGCAAACAGTGACAATTCCCTAGCCTGGGGAGTATGTGCCCAGCAAGCACTAGTGGGATTTGAGTCTGTAAGACAAGGAAAATAAATGGGAGAGACACAAAATAATAAAGGAGAAAGAAATGCATAACCAAAACTAGAAAGACAGAGAAAAAGGGGTGGAGAAAGACCAAAGTGAAAACGTATAATAAATTCACACATAATTTCATATAGTGTTGAAATACTACAGTAAAATATTTATTAAAGTAAAACTTGTGTGTGGGAAGTGCTTATGCAGACATGGGAATACTGATTTTGGGAAGTGCTTGTGTACTGGGAAGAATGATTTGAGTAGGGCTTATGCATACTTCAGATGAATTCATATGGCAAGCGATTGTGACTTACTGAAGGGAAGTGTATATCGTTCAAGTTCTGTACATACAATATATCCAATACAGTACTAAAAATACCCTTTGTAATTATTAGAAGTAATCAGTTAAAAACAGAGTAATGCCATTTATATTTACATATTTGTAACATTAGCTTCAACTGCAATGATTTCAACTGCATTTCTTTCTTCTGCAAAGTTATTAAAATATTATCCTTATGACCAATACAGAAAGCAGTTGTAGAAAGAATAATGCAGTACACAGACATATTTCTCTCTCTTTCTTTTTACAGTAATATAATGATTTTGAATCCTTTTTTTATTCTTCTTATAAATATTACAAACTAGTAAGACAGAATTCTCTGGGGCTTTAGTTATACTTAGCACAAAAGTCTACCAGCCTTTTTTCTTTATTGTTGCTGCCGATTATCCTCAATCTCTCATTCAGCTGTAATTAATCCTGTTTACCTGTATATGTAAACACATATATAAATATATATCTGCTTGTGTGCGTGTATTCCTATTCCTGTCAAAGCAATAAGTTCTTTTGTTTTTCTTTTTTTTTCTTTCTCTGAGATATGCATAGCCATATGAATTCACATAAAACTGTGCCTATATTCCCTGTCATGCAAGAGAAAATATGAAATGGTGTATAACACCGTATTAAGGTATAACTTACTCAGAAACACAGAAATGTAGCAATTCATGGAAGCTTGCATTTCCTTTGCTGTCCAAAAGTGTCTGATTTTATTGGTAATATAGAAGTAAAATAACATTTCTCAGTAAAGCAGAGCAACAGCTCCTCCCCCTCAAACCTCTACTCTGACTAGGGTGTGGTGTCTGAGACTTCAGCAATGGTGTATGCACAATTAGAAATTCTTTTGAATAAACAACAGTGTTAAGCAACCATTTTAGTTTATTTCTATGGCCTACATAAAACTGGCTTCATGTAAATATAAATATTAAGTCATTTTATGCAATAGTAATACATTTTAATGTTTAATTGTAGTTTTAGTTTCAATATTTATACATCCATTTAAAAATACTTTTTTTAACCTAGTACTGATTTACAGAGCTACACATATAGATTATTATTTTAATAAACATGTCATGTTTGCATATATTATAAAAATCTTTTAATTCATTACTCATATCCATCTTTTTAAATAAAAGATCCATGTATGATTACAAACATGCTCATGATTTCCTCTGTATTTTATAATAACATTATAAGTAATACTTTCAAGTACACATAACTTTCTTATAAAATACCTCTAGTTATGCAAACTTGCTAAACTTTTTATTTTTTTATTTTTAATATGACTCAGTGAAAAGTAAACATTAAGAAACCAAAACTATATTTTTTACTTAGTTTAAAATTCTGGCCTTTTTTGCTGCTACTTGGTCTTCCCACTCAGCCAGCTGATCATCCCTATACTTCTGCAAATCATCAAACCAATGATAACACTGCTGGCTGGACTGGGTTACACCTTTCACCTTTGACAGGTGGATACCCAGCTCCTACCAGATATAATGTTTTTCCAAGTTGTATTCTATGTGCACGCCTCAAGCTTATCCCAATATAAATGACTGAAAAGATAGAGTCCTTGATGAACCAGCTAGGAGCACAGCCTGGGACCTTCCCAGGAGATGCAATCATTTGAAGTGCTAGAATAACAATTAGGAAGGCATGGTCATGGATGTATTAAATGGGGTTAGAACTACTCCTTGTTGTGTGTGACATCACTTTAACTAAACCCTGTTTACTAGGAGGGGCAATACAACAGCTATTGATATTACTGTCCCGTTTGGTTTAACTGAAACAGCATTGTCATATGATTTTTTTTTCTTAAAGGAAACTGGATATCTTTCCCTTCTATGCTTAATTAAAATATATATATACAATTAATAATTGCTTTTTCTAATGCTATTTGGTAAAGGTTACTTGTTTGCACCACAACACCAGTATGTCTTATATAATACAGCAGAATTTTTATTTTAAGTTTTTTTTTGTTTTTTGTAGGGGAAGGGATACATGTCATTAAGTGCGCTGTTTGTAAGTGTTATGAACTTACAGTTTGTTTGAGGTGCTGGGGTATAACATCTAACATTGGAATGATAGGGATTACATTTCAAATTGCTGCAAACTTTACATTCAGAAAAACTCCATTTTTTAACCATATTCTGATTTTGGTTAAGCCTAGGGCCATTTGCATATTCCCTTTGCAGGGTTCCCAATTCAGGATTTGCAATTACATATAAAAATTCACGCTGCATTTAAACAATGGGTAAGTCACAGAATAAGTGAACATAATACACCAAGGCTGACATGCCAGGAACAAACAAAACCAAAAAAACAAAACAAAACAAAAAAGCAATATTACTTCATCCTGTTTAGTTTGGAAGGCTGTATTTTTATAATCTGGTCAGAAAACAAATTTCTTGTAAAAAAATTGAAGATGGACTATGATTATCCTTTTCTGAAGCCAAGCATCATGTCAAATTATTTCTGTAAAGTTTAGTGCTAAAGCTAAAATTTACTCCACTAGCCAGCACAATGGTGTCCAGTCAGTAGTCTCTCATTATCTGAATTCGGTATTGGTCATCTACTGAATGTAAGGCAGAATGAAAAATGCATTTTTATCTTTACAATAAAAAACACAGTTGGCATTTAGCTCAAAGATCTTTCAATCTCATCATTCTGATGCTGTTTGTTTGACTCAGAGGTCTGTATGATACCTAGTAAAGAGACAAGGCTTTGAGGTGATGATCATAGGACATTGGATTTAGTCTCTGAATTCTTTTTGTAAGGAAACTTTCTGGACATTCCAGCTGCTGCTTGCGTCTGGTCAGGTACATACCCCTAGGTAGGGGGCATTATACTCTATGATGGTCCTGATGAGGTCCAAGTACAGTGGTTTGATGATCTCTTTGGAACTTGATGCCATGTGTTTGCTTATAAGTTGAGCAACACAAAAGGATTTTCTTTCCTTGAACATGTTGGTCAAAGGCTAGGTTATTATCTACATGAGTTCCCAGATCTCTAACTAGTGACCCAAATATTATGGGTGTTTTATTGATGACTTAGTTAGTTGAGGAGGCAGACTTCCCAAAAGGTACTATAATGCATTTCTTAGTACTGAGTTTTAAACCAGGGCTTTGGTATCAAGCGTTTGTCTGTATTAGATGTTCCTGAAAGTGTTTTTGTCTTGGGGGAATTCAAGGACTGCTCTCAGTTTGCAATCTTCTGCAAACTTGCTTAGCCAGAGGCCTTTGGCATTCTCTTTGACATTCGAGAAGTAGATGCCAAAGAGGAATGGACTTAGCACAGAGCCCTGGGGAAACTCACTGGTGACCAGCCTCTTTGTGAAGGTGGCCTCACTAATTCTAACCTCCTGCATCCTATCAGTGAGCCAGCTAGCTATAAAATGTGTTATTAAGGGGTTTATACCTTGTTTTGCAAATGTGTTGACAATGCCTGACCAGGATATTGTATCAAATGCCTTAGACGGATCCAGGTAGGCAGTATGCACAGTTTTCCTCTCGTTCATTTTCTTAGTAACCTTTTCAAAGAAGTTCACTAGATTCAGCAACTATGATCTTCCTTTGACAAAACCAGACTGGGATAGATCCAGTGTCAGGAGGTTTCCCATGTCCTTTTTGAAAATTTCCATGATAATTATTTCCATGGCTTTGCAAATAAGATAAGTCTGACTAATGGCTGTGTAGTTTCCAGGATCTGTTGAAGAATCTCCCTTAAAAAGGGGATTACCGTCAGAGTCCTCCATTCATGTGGCAGAAAGTCTGTTATAAGACTTGTTAAATAATGACTCCAGGGGTCCTGATAAATCATATTTCAGACTATTCAAAATGCATTCTGGGATATTATCAGTGTCCATTGAGACCATGTGCTTGGCTTTAGTGAGTACAGCATGTACATGCTCCCAAGTTATAGTTGGAGGGGTTATGTTTTAGGGTATTTTTGGGGGGTGATTGGGTGAGAAACGGGGGGTAAAGATGGAACTAAATTTATCTATTAATAGATTCACTATATCACTAGGACTGATGTATGTGGCACCATTAAGAACCACTTTAGCACATTGCTGTGTACTGCCCTTGAGGTTCCTGGCATAACTGTGGAAGGCCTTATGGTTATCTCTCACCTGGGAGGATATCTTAACCTCAAAGTTGGCTTTCCTTGACCTAATTAGCTCTCATATTTATCTATTTACTTTGATGAGAAATTTTTTGTCTTTATAGGAATCTCCCTTTCAGATTTTTGCAATATATATATTTTTTCCGTTTGTTGTATATCTGTTTAATTTAGGTTGCCACCAGGGCAGATTGTTTCTGAGCCTAGTTCTGGGCTTACTTCTGGTCATACCTCTCAACCTCTTAGAGCAAGAAATCTGGACAAAGCCATAAACAAAAGTGGGACAAAGGCCCAAAAATAGGGACAATTTTTAAATATTGCTCTTACAAACTTAGAAAGTTGATAGAACAAAAGATTTTGCGTTAACATTAATTTTCTGAAGGGTATGAAGTCTGAAACTCAGTTATCTGTTAATATATTCTAACTTCAGTCTTTAATGATTTGCCTCTAATTTGCCAGAAAACCACAATTTTGTGAAAAACGGACAAAAATATAAAGTAAAAATCTGGACATTCTCTGAAAATCTATACAGTTGAGAGATATGCTTCTGGTAGGAACATCAGCCTCTATGCAACCATTGACACGATTGTACAGAGTTTCTGAGAGCAGTTCAGCATAGGCTGATGTGTTCTCAGGATTTGGAAAGTCACTGAATTTTGGCAAACCATCATGTAATAACTGGTAATTTGCTTTGGAATAGCTCCTGTTACTGGTTTTAATTGGATTACTGAACTGATTTTGATTTCAAAGGAGAAAGCTTTATGGTCAGAAATTACAAAGAAGGGTGAGATATTGTAGGGGTAGGGAGTGGGCGGATTTCAGCATTCTCCTATATTTTTGAGCACAAGGTCTGGTATGTCACAGCCTCAAGTGGGCATATTCACTATTCAGTCAGGGGTATTTGTATTTACAGAGTCCAGGAATCTCTCTGCCTGTAGATTTGAGGCAGTGTCGGATTCACAATATATTGAGGGATAATTAAAGTCTCTGATGAATAGGGTGTTTGGTTGGATGATAAGAGTCTCCAGTAGCTCCAAGTATATATTGTGAGCTTTTTGGGGCATTGAAAGTGAACTATAGCTGGCTAAAATATGGTACTGGATTTAGTCTATGGTGATCTGCACTTATCCAGGGTTTGTAGAGGTGTGGAACTTTGAGTAACTAGCTTTTCATCAGAAAGGGAAGAGAATTAAATTATTTTAATTATTTCAATTCTGCTTAAATATTTAAGTGCACTTATAATGACCTGTGTGGTAATACTACTTTGTACTTTTCTACTCTGTTCCATCTGATAGCCTTTTTAACTTTTATTCTGGGACCTTAGTCTTGTATTTCAATTAGAAATTATGGGAAGATTTTATTTTTGCATTATTCTGTACTTAGATTTCCACAAGTAGAATTACTTACAAAAGATGTTTTAATTTTAAACCATACTGTGCCAAAGTTTTACAGTTCAATTCACAGTTGTGGCAGAACTGCATTTTTCCTTATTAACAATGTTTCGGGTAAATTTCTGGATTGTCTAGTGCCTTAAATTGTAGTAGATGTTCAATGGTGAGAGAATTATCTCTGCTCCAGTTTGTGCCTTTGTGCTTCAGTGATTTTATATTCTGATTATCATTTATCTCCTTGCATTTTACATTGTCCAATTTTCCACAATAAGCTAAAGTTTCTGAAAGAGCTCTGTTATTGCCTTTAGTTGATTTCTAACCTCTGTAGCTAGTCTATTCCAATATGTCCACAGGGAAGTGAGAGTCCACACCAACAATAACAATAAAACATGCTCTTTAATACATTAATACACATAAAGCGCTTTTCATCTCAACAAGTTGTGAGACTTCTTCAGGTAAAGACATTAAACAAATTAATATATATATATATATATATATATATATATATATATATATATATATATATATATATATATACTCATCATTCTGGTCATTACTCCTAATAACCAATAAATGAAGGCTACCCAATTAACTAATTATCTAATTAAAACCCTCCTTTTCATAGACATACTATAAATCTCTTAAATTACAGGTAAACATATATGTATGATAAATTGAAAGTAACAATAAGAATAAGCTACTGCCTTCACAATAATGTGTGTCTTGTAGATTAACTTTAGCTAAGATGGATATGAGAATATGGGCATTATTAACAAAAACTGGGACATTATTAGAAATGACTCAACTACTAGGTATAAACTCCAGGGTCCACCTAGATTGGTGCTCAAACAGGGCTAGAATTTAAAAGAATTACTGGAATCTAAGGGTGTAGCATTAAATTCTGGAAACAGAAATGGCATGTGCAAATGTAACATGTGCCACTACTGCTCATATATGGTAATAGGGCCATCTGTCACCATCAGGGGCAGAGAATATAGGATTAAACATAAACTATACTGTCAGTCTAGGGCTGTGGTTTATGTGGCCCAATGCCAGCAATGTCTGGCAATCTATATAGGAAAGACTGACAGGAAATTTAGGGAAAGAGTTTATGAACACTTGTATCAAATAAGGAAGGGTAAGTTAGAGAACGGTTTTGCCAGGCATATACAAGAACAGGTGGATCATACATTTAAGTTTAGGGCAATAGATAATATTATACCTGATGGGAGAAGAGGTCCAGAATCCCTGTATTTGGATGGATTAGAATTGATTTGGCAGCTTCGAAAAAAACCTTGCCAATTTCCCGGACTGAATAAAGTTTATTCCATCACATGCATATTGAAATTAAAAAATTTATGGAGGTAGTAAACTGGATAGAAAGCACACGGGATAGGGACTATTCATTATTGTTCTTAATATATTTATTTTGCGTTTACCCTGTTTTAGTATAAGTGTATATACATGTATGGGTATAACTTTTTTGAACCTAATTAGCTGTATGGTATTGACCCATTATTTTATTAGTTTGAATCAACTAGTGAGTGCTTCTGGCTTATTTTTGAATGCATGTATTTATTCATTTATTTATATATACATGCAATCATTTGCATTTTTAATACACTTTTAAATGTAAATTCCCTGTACTTCTATGTATAGAGGTTTTTATACACGTATATATATATATATATATATATATATATATATATATATATATATATATATACTAAAGCAATTATATAAGTCAGCACTAAAAAATTAAAACCACTACACCCTCACAAACTCCCCTTGAGTACCTTTTTCCCCATTGGCCCTTTTTTTCAATTATAAAGGAATTCCCAATACTATTCTAGAATGTCCAAAGGTCAGTTGTCAGTCTCCTCTCTGGTCCAGCTGGTGAATCTGGGAATCTTGAGGCAATGTTACAACTGCCTCATGTACACAGACAACTCTCTCCTCCTCCCAACAAATTCCAACACATGTGAGAGATGCAACCATATAGCCAAACTGGAGGCTAAGCTCTCTCAACTCAGTACTGGCGTAACCTGTCAGGAGGAGAAGGAAACCACACTCACTACAATTCCAATCTCACATAGACCTACCACGACAACAAACCAAACACATAAACACACAAAAACATACTCGGAGGCTCTAAATAAAAATCTGCCTAAGCAGCAGAGACCTCCAAAGCAGACACCCAAGCAACCGCTACCCCAAAACAAAACACGTGCAACACATAGCTCACAAAGCCAGTGTGCCGAACAGTCACAGCCCTTAAGGCTAAACAACACACCTGATACACTTGTAATGGGTTACTCTATCGTCAGGCACACTGACGTCCCGCTCACCAGGCTGAACAAGGAGAAGGTCACAGTGAGCTGCCTGTTGGGTACTAGGATCAGTCACATAACACAAGCACTCAGGTCACTCCAAGGCAAGTACAAATATGACTCAGTCATTGTCCATGCTGGTGTGAATGACCTGAGATGTACCTCCCTGGACTACATGAAAAGAGACATAGAGGAGCTCTCTGAGCATATAGCCCAGGACGGTATGACCCTGACCTTGAGTAGCATCTTACCCTCACCAAGAATGATACCACAGTATGAAGACAAGATGATCAATTTCAACAATTGGCTTAAGTATTGGTGTCATTCAAAGGGGATCCAATGCCTGTCAGCCTGGGATGACATGCTCGACAAGCCATGATGCTTCGCTAGGGACGGCTTGCACCAGTCACCCCTGGGTTTCGGATATTGGTAAAGGCTCTTGCTACCCCCATAGTGCCTTTTTTAGGCAAGGCTCAAAAGACAAACCCACCTCCATAGGTATCACAAGGGATAAGAAACTAAGAGTAATGCTACTCAACGCCAGAAGTCTAAACCTCAAGATGCACACACTCGAAACTCTCCTTAGCATGGAGAACATTGATATCTGTGCAGTAACAGAAACCTGGTTCAAGGCTCCCGAGAACACCCCAGCACTACCAGGTTATACCTCATACCATGCTTTTCTGCCCCCAAACCTGGACCGAACCACAAAAGGAGGGGAAGTATCAATATTCGTCAAAGATACCCACACCTCCAGGTTGGTGGCACAGCACGAAGCATCAGAGACTATCCATGTGCAAATAACAGTGGGTAAAACTGCCTTCCAGTTTATAGCCTGCTACAGACCACCCTTCCAAACCCAGGAACCCCACTCAGCATTCATGAGAACACTGTAAAATATGAAGGTCTCTCCAAACACCATTATATTGGGTGATTTCAACTACCCAAACATAGACTGGGAGCATTACTCTAGCTCCAACACCCTAACCCAAAGGTTCCTAGAATTTATAAAGTCAGATGCTATGGAACAACTTGTTACCACTCCCACAAGAGGGGAAAACATACTGGACCTGACCATAACCAACATGGGGACTCTATGCTCCAGACCAGAAGTGTATCCCTCACTGGTAAGATCAGACCATAAACTAATCTCACTGGATATTCACATCCCGACCCCACCCCCTGCCCAAAAAATGCAGTGAAAAACTTCCCTAAAGCAAATTTCACACTTCTCAAAACCGAGGTGGAATCCTTCAAAGCCCCTGGGCCTGTGGAAGATACAGCCTAGACCGCAGAATCCTTTATAAATGCATTCTATGAACACCTTCAGGAATGCATGGATCATGCAATCCCAAATAAAACCAAGACCCAATCCTCCAAAGGCAGACGTCCTGTCTGGTGGACCCCAGCCATAAACAAACTATACAATAGAAGGAGGAAGCTACTACATGATAGAGCAAAATCCCAAAAAGGGAAGGCATCTCTGATCAGTATTAGCAAAAAACTAAGGGGACTCATAAAATCGTCTAAGGCCAGCTTCGAGAGAAAAATTACACAGGACACTAAGGATAATCACAAGGCCTTCTTTAGTTATGTTAGGAACCTGGGTGGAAATTCCCAGATATGCTCAGAATTAGTCCAAAATGACAAAAAAATACACCAAATCCACACACATTGCCAACATCCTAGCTGACAGGTTCAGCGCAAACTCCCCCCCCTCCCCACCAAAAGGGCAAATATCTATCCCAGCAGAGTGCTGCCCCCCTGACATCTCAGATGCTCAGGTAGAGCCGCCCTTTCCAAAGCAAAAAACACAGCATCAATGGGACCAGACGGTTTCCCAGGCTGTGTCCTACATGAACTCCAAGAAGAGCTAAACCCAAACCTAAAACTACTGTTCAATCTCAGCCTTACTACAGGATATGTACCCAAAGAGTGGCCTACAGCAACAGTGGTCCCTCTCCACAAAGGTGGTGCCTCAACAGATCCTGGAAACTATCACCTCATAAGCCTGACTAGCTTGGTCTGCAAAGCTATGGAAAGGATCATCATGGACCTCATAAATAAAGATATTGGGGACGTACAGACACTGGATCCTACCCAGTTCGGTTTTGTTAAGGGCAGATCCTGCCTCTTAAACCTGGTCAGTTTCTTTGAAACAGTCAGCAAGGCCATTGATGAGGGGAAGGTGGTCCACACAGCCTACCTGGACCTCACAAAAGCCTTCAATACAATACCCCACTCGGGCATTATAGATTTGCAAAAACAAAGTGCCATTAAGTACAGAAGAAATAATTAGGGACCTGGGGACCCAAGTTGACAGCAATCTCTCATTTGACAACCACGTGGCCAAAGTGGTTAGAAAAACATTTCATATAGTCCACCTAATCATGAAGGGATTCACATCTAGATCAGGGGAGGTCATCATGCCTCTTTACTCATCCCTCATCAGGCCCATAATTGAGTACAATGCCCCTTTTGGGATGTACCTTACCAGACACCTGCAGCATCTGGAAAGACCCCAAAAGTACCTCACCAAGAGGATCAAAGGGCTCAAACAGATGCCATATGCTGCCCGTTTAAAGAAACTCCAGCTCTACTCAGTGGCATACCGCCTGCTCAGAGGTGATCTGTGCCTGACATATAAAGCCATGTCCAATCCTGAATTAATGGACATGCTGCACCTCAGAAAATCCAAATCCCATCGAGCTACGCACTCGAGAGACTTGAACCTCAGCACTGAAATAAATAGGACATGCTGGAGGGACAGATTCATAACCCAGAGGCTCCCTTCACTCTGGAATAAAATCCCAGTCCAGGTTAGGCAGAGTCCCTCATTGACTCTCTTCAAGAGGAATCTTGATGAGTGGATGGGAGATCGTAGGTTTACCCCTGGTATCACTTCTGTGTCACTGTTAGACAGAAGCAAAGTATACTAGCCTCGAAAAAAGGCATAGCAAAATTAATTTAAAATGGGTGGCGAAAGCCAAACACACTCTGGCTAGGCTTATAAATGCCCTTGGGCAGATAGCCTAGTATGAACCTATGAACCTATATTTATATGGATCTATCTTACTACGTCGACAAGTCAGAACGCAGAAGATGGATCAAAACCCGGCGCTGAGAACATCGACATGGGAAAAGGCTGTGTATGTATGCGTTGTGTATGTGAGGTTTAGTGTTGGTTTGTAAGGATTTTGGTGTGCTTGTGTTGTGTGTGTGCTTTTTGGACCGGGGATTTGTTTTGTTTGTTGCTTGTCGGGTTTATGGTGTGTCGGGCATGTGAGGTTTTCGTGTTTGTGAAATGTCGGTTATGTGGTGTCGGTGATTTTGATTTGATAGATCCATTTATATATATATGTGTGTGTGAGTTTATATTTTTAAATGGAATGGAATGTTTTTAAAAAATAAGTTATTCTACAAGACACATTATTGTGAAGGCAGTGGCTTTTATTCTTATTGTTGCTTTCAATTTATTATATGTATATGTTTACCTATAATTTAAGAGATTTATAGTATGTCTATGAAAAGGAGGATTTTAATTAGATAATTAGTTAATTGGGTAGCCGTCACTTATTGGTTGTTAGGAGTAATGACCAGAATGATGAGTATATATAAGTTTTAATTTGTTTAATGTCTTTACCTGAAGAAGTCTCACAACTTGTTAAGACGAAAAGCACTTTCTGTGTATTAGTGTATTAACTAATGTGTTTTATCGCTACTGTTGGTGTGGACTCTCATTTTTCTGTGGGTGTATTGGATTAGTTTGTTGTTCGTTCATTTCCTAGTTGAGTGCTCTGGAGCTAGCATGCTTGGTCCTTGCAAATTTTGCATCCCTCCTACCCTTCTGCTGATATTTTATAAGCCTGTGTCTCTGCCCTTAACCCCTTATCTTCTTCTTCTTCTTCTTTCAGCTTTTCTCAGTTAGGGGTCACCACAGCAGATCACCTGTCCACTCATGATTGGCAGTGGTGTTTACAGTGTTGAGTTGCCAACCGGCAACCAACCTTCCTCAGAAGGCACACACATGTACGCACTCATGCCTATGGCCAATTTAGAGTGTCCAGTCCACCTACAGCATGTCTTTGGGATGTGGGAAGAAACCAGAGCACCAGGAGGAAATGCACTTGACCACAGGGAGGACATGCATACTCCACACAGAAGGCACCCCAGCCGAGGATCGAAATGGAGAACCTCTTGCTGTGAGGTAGATTATCTGATTTCCAAAGCCATTCCCTCCCCTCTGTCATTGCTATTGACTGTTATATAAGCTCTTTATGTACTCTTCTCACCCATTGTTTTCCATAGGTACATGATACTGAGTGCCAACCCTGCAAACCAGCATTGCTCTTGGGTAAACTTCTTTTACTACACACTGTTTCCTTCTCATTTTTCTGGAGCTCAGCAAAGCTTGTATGTGTTTCACTTGTACCAAATGCCATACAGGCAAAATTAAGTACCTTTGATTGCTAAATCTGATAAGACATTTGTAATGGCAGAAAATGGTGGATTTCAGAATAAGCTGAAAATCAAGATAGAATGGAAAATAGTGTAACAGGTTAACAGCATGAATATCTGGGAGGGGTGGTTGAAGAGAAGGGAAGTCTGAATGAACAGGTCGAAGCTAGAATCAGAGGGGTGGCAGCAAACTGGCATAGAGTGCCAGGTATAGTGAATGACAGAAGAATGCCAAAGAAACTGAAGAGTAAGGGGAAGAAAACAGTGGTGCCACCAGTACTACTTTTTGGTAAAGAAACCTGGGCAGTAAAGGCAGAGCAGTTGAGGAAGCTATAGGTGATGAAAATGAAGTGCCTTGGATGGGTGGTAGGATGCACACTGTGGGATAGATAAAGAAATGAGGACATAACAGTAGATGCCAAAGTAGCTCTTTTTGCTGAAAAGGTCAGAGAACAGATTATGGTGGTTGGGCTCATGCACTGAAAAGCAGAAGACAATCTAGTGAAGGATATTTGGCAGAGACAGGAAGACGGCAAGAAGAAACAAGGGTGTTTAGCAAAGAGGTGGATGGATTGTGTGAAGACTTATAAAAGTCAGACACAACTGTTGAAGAAGGCAGATGAGTGGCATTGAATAGAGAGGGGGAGAGAGAGAGAGGTGGCGACAGCTGACACAGCACCCTGATCACATATAGAAAATGGGAATAAGGGGGTTGTTGTTGATGATGATGATGACTGCTAAATCAAACATATGTTATTTTGAGGGATTGCTTTTGTTTCCTGCTTTTATGTGTGCATTTCTGTGCATTTTTTGTAAAAAATTGCAGTTCTTCTCACTATCTCTGGCTTACAATTGATATTGAGTGATAAGCTAATGTCTTGCATTAATATTATTTTGGTTTAACTGTTATACTGAAAAAATCTTTGAAAAACAACAATATCTTTGTAAGAAAGATGAAGTAATTTCAGTAATGGAAGGATACATAATGCAGGCTGATCTTAACTGCAGATAGATCACTCATAGCATGTAAAGCTGTACTTTTGTCTATAAGCATGGCATACTATCTTATACCTGTATAATTGCACTGTAACCTGTGCTCATCTCCCTGTGACTCAGATGCTTAGACTCACAGTGAACAAAATATAGTAGCAATGTTAATAATTGATTTGCTGTCTTACTAGATGGTTTTACCTAGCCATAAGTTTTGAATTGGTACTAGTAAATAAAGTACACAGAATGGCAACACTCATTCATTGTCTGAAACATTTGCATGTTTTCATTCAAATATTGCACATTAACAATCAAAGGAGGAGTACAACAAAAGCGACAGTTCTACTGTCTCAAGAGTAGTGATGCATCAGTACGTATAGCCTGATTTGAATAGAGAATGAGTTCAGAACAGTCTGCAGTATCATTGAAAACAGGACCCCTGTTGCATCATATATGGCAAGAAAGGTTTAGACATGGATAACAAACTTTCTTACTGTATTCAGTGTGCTGTTGTTCCACAGCATAATGAGCTTCACATGACTGAGTATATGAACAATATACCACACTCTGTCAACTTCCGTCACATGAAATTCTCTCCAAAGCTGATCTCATGGATATCTATGAAGGTGGATGCTTCTTCTTAAAGACAGGCCAAAAACAATGAGACAAAGATATCTCAGTCAGTGCATGGTATAAGCTTACTAGTTTCTGTACTTCTTGGCCTGAACTACGACTGAAGGATGCACAGTTCGTATGGTATGACTAGACATGCAGAAATCAGCAAATCGATGTGCAGATTCTCTGGCTTCACATATATAATGTAGCAGATGATTTTTTTTAAGATCCCATGTCATATTTACACATCCACAATGCTGCATTTGGTTGTGAAGGTCCCATCATATACTTACACATCCACAATGCATCAGTTAGTTTTGAATGCCCCATTGTGTACATGCACTTCCACAAAGAAGCATTTGGGAGTGAAGGTCCCATAATGTACATAGACATCCATGATGTAGCAGCTGGACATGAAGGCCCCATAGTGTACTAGCACATCCACAATGCAACAGGTGAGAGCGCAGGTCCAATGGTGTACTTGCACATCCACAATGAAGCAGTTGTGCTTGAAGATCCCATGATATGCTCACATGTTCACAATGTAACAGTTATTGTTTGAAGGTCCCATGGTGTACTTACACATTCAACAATGCAGCAGTTGGACATGAAAATCCCATGGTGTACTTGCACAGCCATAGTGCAGCTGTTGGTTTTGTAGGCCACATGATGTACTTACATGTCCTCAATGTTGCAGTTGCCTTCGAAGATTCCATGGTGTACTTACACATCCACAGTACAGCAGTTGGGCGTTAAGGTCTTATGGTATAATGACACATTAACAATGCAGCAATTGATTGTGAAGATCCCATGGTGTACTTACACATGCACAATGCAACAGTTTGGCATGAAGGTCCCATGGTGTACTTACATATCCACAATGCAACAGTCAGGCATGCAGTTCCCTTGATGTACTTACAAATCCACAATGCAGCAGTTGGGCATGAAAGTTCCATTGTACACTTACACATTCACAATGCATCAGTTGAATGTGATATTCGTATGGTGTACACATCCACGATGCAGCAGTTGATAGTGAAGTTTCAATGGTGTACTTACACATGCACAATGCACCAGTTGATTGTGAAGGTCCCATGGTGTACTTACACATTCGCAATGCAGCAGTCGGGCATGCAGGTCCCTTGGTGTACTTACACATGCACAATGCAGCAATTGGGCATGAAGGTACCATAGTATAGTGCACATCTATAATGCTGCTGTTGGTTTTGTAAGCCACATGATGTACTTACATGTTCACAATGCTGCAGTTACTTTTGAAGATCCCATTGTGTACTTATATATCCACAGTGCAGCAGTTGGGAGATAAGGTTCCATGTTGTACTTATGCATTCACAATGCCTCTGTTGAATGTAAGGCTCTCATGGTGTACTTACACATTCACAATGCAGCAGACAGGCATGCATGTCCCTTGATGTACTTACACATTCACAATGCAGCAGTTGGGCATGAAGGTCCCATTGTGTACTTACACATTCACAATGCATCAGTTGAATGTGAGGTTCTCATGGTGTACTTACACATGCATAATGCAGCAGTTGGGCTTAAATATCCCATGGTTTACTTCCACATCATCAGTGCTGCAGTTGTATGTGGTAGTCCCATGGAGTATTTACTCTTACAGAAAAAGTAAGTGTGTGTGTAGTTCACATGGTATGGTTGCATATACACTATGCAGAAGTTTGAAGTGAGGATCCAGTGATATGGTTACTCATGCAGTAATCAGTAGCATGATGCACATTTGACTTGACATGGCTACATATGCAGAATGCAGCTAAAAGCTTTTCTGATCCCATGGTATCTTTATGCATGCAGAATGCAGCTTCAGAATCTGCGGGTACCAGGGTGTGGTTCTATGTGGCGAATGTAGTAGCAGCCTGTATAAATCACACCATATAGGAATACATGGAGACTGCAGTAGTAAGATGAAAAGGTCATGCTATATGGCTTCACATAATAATTAATGCAGAAATACATACAGACCACATGGTATGAATGCACCTGCATCACTTACAGTGATATATAAAATCTTGTTCTTTGCAAAATCATTATAATGATGGAGGAAAGTAGACTGATTTTATTAACACTGTCTATGTTAAGATGAAACTGATGCATGAATTCATCCCAAGCTGTTATCATGGCAGAAACTGCATTCAATGACTGGGGAGCACCTTTTTTAAACAAGTGTTTCAGGACATTGAATTGTACAGATGGAGTACCTTCATATAGTTCCCTGTAGAACTTAGCCATAAGCAAACTAATAGTATCTGACCAAGAATGTATTTTTTTTTTTTTTTGCTTGTCCCAGTGTTATATAGAAATGAAGAATTAACTGAAACCCTGACGAACCAAGGAATATAGAAGCTCATGCACTGAATTGACTGGGCAGGGGAAGGTGTGATTAAGTGGCTTATGTAAGTTCTCCAGTCTGGGAGGCAGGGTGGCAGGTAAGCATGAAATAATATCAATTCCTCCAAGACAGACAGAGGTGCTCTGCATGTAAAATCACCATTCAAAGGTCTGTATACAGCAATGCAATGCACTCATCACATGGCACCCTTAATGGGTCATCATATGTGCAAGGATGCATCTACACAGTGGAATGCTTATCAGGCCCTTATTTCAGTCAGTGATATGGGGGGGGGGTGGCCAGAATAAAAGGGATATTTCTCATGGCTGTCAAGATGACAGCCAAAGCTAATAAAAGTCTTCTTCCAGTGGTGTAAAATAAATTGGCAGCAATGCAAATGTACAGATGTCTAGCAGGCATAAGAGACAGAAAATAAAAAAAACAAAAAAAGAAAAGGATATATTTTCCCTCCATACTCCTTGCAGTTAAAGCAGTTTTCTAAATGTGTCATCATCAGTCTTTAAAACTGCTGCTTCCAGTCCTCAGTCAGTCCACTTCCTGGGTGTCAATTTTATATAATGTGTGACTAAGACTGCACAGTCAGCAGAGTACTTCCAACTGCAAAAAAAAAAAAAAGCACTGACATATTACTTTGTTCTACAATCGATGAAAGACCCTTTTTCACCTCCAATAATGTAAGTTTGTTACCAAATTTGCATGTAATTAATTCTTGGTTTTGTCCCATTAATGTCAGCACTCTGCAATGCAAATCACAGCATTTTTCTACCACATACACAGCCACTTGCTTATTTTCTCTGTTTAGTATTTATTAACCTGTTAACTATACAAATGGGCTGGCACAAATCCCTTTTAAGCCACGACCTGGGTAAAGAAGTCAACATAAAACACATTCAATAACTGGCATGCAGTACAAACCTTAAATAAATGAAAAGGTAGATACAATTTCACGAGGTAAAAGAAGCAGCACATTGCAATAAATGCAGTATACTGTAATAAATATATGAACCTGGGAAGAAAGTGAGAGTTATAACCATTAGTTATAAACTGAAGCAGGATGCAGTCAGATATGTGATTTACAATTTCATATGATAATTAAAGCGTGCAGCACTGTCCATATTCATTAACATCTACACTAAGTGTACATGATCTGTATTCAAGAACATTACTACCACACTTTTTGTGCTTTCTAGTCATTCAGAAAGATTACACTAAGTGTACATGTAGTCTACACTTTGTGGTAACCTTTATGAATCCCCTTAGATATTTAAGGCTGCAAGAAAATCAATAGGAGAACTAAAAATAGGGGAAAGAAGGTGTGAGTTATGCTTTTCTTTTCAGTGTACACTTCGTGTCAGTGTAAATTAGTCCAAGGGATTCGTTTTACAAACATCAGCTTTTTAAGTATTTGTAACATTTGTGCATCATAGTAATAGAAAAATAAGAAAACAAACTAATGAAAATGAAACTATGGCAGCCAAAATTAATGATTGAAAAGCCTTATTTAATAATCATTAAGCACTTTTCATTTACATAAAATAGTAAACTTCATCAGACATGTCAGGATGTTGGAAGAAATTGCAATAAATAATTCAACCGAGATGGATTAACAAATGTCAACACTATATTCTCCGTGTAGAAATATAGGAACAGTAGATATGTTTTCTTATTGTTTATGGTAACTGTAGCTTTGTATAGAGTCAGAAGGATGAATAGAAGAGAGCTGTCATCAATAGAGATGTAAGACTCTATCAGCCAGGTGTACAGCATGGACATATCCATTTGCTAACCAGATGTTTTTTTTTTTAATTAAGGTTTAAATAATGTATGGGATGATAGGGAGGTGAGAGTGTGTGGTAGGGCATTCCAGAGTTTACCTATGAAGTCAGAAAAGAGGGAGCCCCCCCACCACACCTGATTTTTAGTGGTGTTAGTTTGAATAAGGTTTCTTTCTGATGAGCTAGGAGGTCTGGCAGAAGAATAGGATTGCAGAAGTGTTAGTAAGGCGGGTATTTATTCAGGGTCTGAGTGGATTTTGTGGACCATTATTAGTTGTGTGTAGTTTAAGAGAAGTGGGAATTCCAACCAGTTGAGTTGCCTGAGTCCTAGGCAGTGATGAGACCTAGCAGGTGAGTTTGTGGCAAACCTTGCTATTTTATTGTAGCAGACTTCACATTTTTGAAGTTCAGTTTTTTTAAGGTTAGTGACAATGGGTGCTGCATGTAATAAGGTGGAAAGAAGATGGGTTTGGGCTATTGCAATTCTGGTGTTTTTAGTGAAAAAGTGTTTATTTCTGTGTAGTGTGCCCAATTTGTTGTGTACTTTTTTAATTGTCTGAGCTATGTGAATATCAAATCTAGGTTTATTGTCAATTTCTATTCCTAGTAGTTTAGTGTGTTGAGAGGGGGTTATGCAGGTGTTATTGTGTGAGGTGATTTGGAAAGTGTAAGGAGAAGGGGGGTGATTTGTTGGGGTAGCATACTAAAGTTTTTTTTTTTTTTTTTTATTGTTAGGGTTTAAGATTAATTTATCATTTGTTAGCCAGGACTCAACTTCTTGAAGTGCTTTCTGGGTGAGAGTTTCTAATTCAGGTAGGGATGGTGTAGAACAGATCACAGTAGAATTGTCTGCATATTGGATAAGAGATGCATGACTGGTGGCAAAATGGAGATTATTAGTAAATAGAGAGAATAGTAGTGGACCTAATATGGAGTCTTGTGGGACACTTATTTCAACAGGTAATAAGGGTGATAGGGTCTGTTGCCATGAGACTGCTTGTTGCCTCCCTATAAGATAGTCTTTGAACCATGCTAATGAGGAGTTACTGGAGTGAAGGTCTGATAGGCTGTTAAGAAGATGGGAATGGGAGGCCATATCGAGTGCTTTAGAAAGATCCAGGAAGATGGAAGAGGTATAGAGATTATTGCTCTTGTGAAGATTTAACTGTACTCTTTCAATGAACCCTGTTAGCTGCAGTAAATCAAATTCCATATAATGATTATACATTGCTCTTGCACACATTGGTCTGAAAATACAGAGGATAATAAATGTTGGAAAATTGTGAGTCTACATGTAGGGTCTGAGAACACTTTAATTTTAAGAAGCAGTACAGCTCCCAGTAAGAAAATCAATCTGTTTATCTATCAGTTTACTTCTCTGTCTAGCAATCTAGTTCATAGACTATATTATGCTATTAGGAGATGATAGCTTTCTGATGGCTTGTTCAGCTCGAAAAAAAAATCCATTGCATGGTGGATCATGAACAGTCTGTATATACCACAGGAAAAAACAAACAAAGGCAGTAGTTGGCACAGCTGATCCTGAAAACAAATGTCTGATCTACAGTATAGGACATCTGTTAAATGAAATTATTTATGCAAGATTACCAGTGCATCTAAGTTTGTACTATCTAGCCGTAATGCTTTCAAGCCTCTCCAGTAAATTATTAATTACAGCATTTAACAGGGTTAAGAATTGCCACCTCTAACTTACATCACTGTAGTAAAAGGACATAATTAGGCTGCAACTCTATCATCTTATTTTATCATGCAACAAATTTTATGTTCTGTTATTTGAAAACCTATGCAGAATTCATGCTGCCATCATGCAAAAGCAGCCAGTAAAATAGTCTGACTTTACATGTTTACCAAGTTTCATAAAAATTAATAATGCATTCATATAAAAATGACTTCCTCTTTTCTGGGTGATGTTCTGTTTATTTTGTATGCGATATTTGGTGGCACACTTCCATATAATCATGTAAAGAAAGGTTCAGATAGCCGTTTGAAACTGATAAGAAATAATCGCCTAAGCCTCTCTTTGTTCCCTTATATTGATAATCTCATCTAAGACCCTTGTGATAAATGAAATATTCCCAGGTGTACTGTGGCCAAACCAGCAGTGAATCTTTTCCTAAAGAAATATTTATGAGAGATAAAGGCAATAGTACTCCTAACAAACTTAATGAAATCTGATAAGAAATAAGGAACATGTTTTGTGACAAGGACACAACTTTGCATCTGATGAAAAACAAAGAATGCATGCAACTAAAATATGACATATTTATAGGTAGACAAAGTCTCAGGTCTGGGAGGTATACTACAGACTCTTATTAAATTGTTTTACATTTTGATAGCGTACTGAACATCTGATGCTTTTCAGTACCAGGTAGCACTATTCACCCTTCATTATTTTTAGAATAACTGCACAGAATATATATAACTAATTTGATAAGCTTGTGATTTTAATTACTTTAACTTTGTGATTTCCTTGCTAGCGAGAGATCACAGCGTACATTATCACTTAATCTTGTGTCCCTCTGTAACATTCACATATTCTCCGTTTCTCGTGTATGTTTTAATATAGAGAGACAGAGACAATTAAACCAGGATAGCATGTTGCTTAGTAAAATGGTCAGGAGAAGTTATACATCAGACATTTGTTTACATTTACATTTGTTGCTCAGGTGGATAGGAGATACAGAGTTGCAAAGCAAACGTGGTGTCCTTGTTTTATTCTCAGAGGTTCAGAAACACAGATAATCAATAGAATGCTGAGCATTAATCGATAAATGCAAATATCATGGTAAGAACCCCCTACATTCTTCATCTATTCTTCAAACTCAGGCATCTATCTAATTATGACCTAATATTACAAAATAAAGTGCAACAAAAAAACAAACTTTAAAGTGTCATTGGACTATATAACCATGTTTAACACCATTCTACATGGTGGAGAAATATATAGCCAATTAGCATCAGATTAGGCAGTGCTTCCATGACTGTTGGCATTATAATAAAGCAAAGCCTCTATCATACCTCATAGTTAATTTAGAAACCCTGTATATTTAATCTATAAAATAGTCCTTAATTTCCAACACATATATTTGAGCTATGATGAAATGACTGATCATCATGACTATTTAGCAATTCAACCTCTTATGTAATTTTCACATTAATTTGAGACAAGTGAATGCAGAATGTAGTATTAACACTGAAGAGATCCATAGCAATTTTGGCAACATAGAGAATATGAGGATGATCACTGGATACAAAACAGGAAATGCTTTGGTTGCTAGCTGGGCATTGCATGATGAAGTCCCTAGAAGGAATAACTGACAGATGTAGATATGAGTTTTGTGTGCTCTTTCTCAGACCTCAGCATAAAAATGGCTTGCCTGCAAACCTGTTGCTCTTGAGCTAGTCACTGAGTAGGACAAAATCCAGAAGGTTAAATAACCAACCAGAAAGTTTCCTGTTTCACTCCAGTGGCTGGCTCTTCAGAACAAAGACAGCTACATTTAAAGGGTTTCTTTACTCAAGTTATATGAGGGATGGAGTTGCCTGCTAGTGAATGGTCAGTTAGGTTGAAAAAAAGAAAAAAGAAGCAAAATCGATAACTTCAGTTTTTCATTGCTGTAGCCATTAAGTTGGTGTGATGCTATTGGTTAAGCTATGTTCATGTGTCCTGATGGTGCAGGGCTCTGTTATAGTTTATTGAGTGTTTTAGCTTCTTAGTTTTGAGCATTTTTTTTTCTTTTTTTTTTATGGCTATGTACTTGAATTAAAGTTTAACAGTGATCAATCCATTTGTCAGCTTAGCTAGATGCTATGTATGGGCAGTTAATCATCAAACTTGTTTACAGCTTGTTTGCACTTGTGGTTGCTTTTGCCAGCCTGCAGCTATGTTTTAAAGAAAAATTTTTATGTAATCCTTTACTTGCATGTAACTGTGTTTTGATTTGATCAAATAAAGAGAGCACTTGGCATTTCAGAAATGGTTCCCGGGTTCTTGTCACTGGTTCGTTATAGAAACTGATTTTATTTACATGCCTCAGGCTTGTGCAAAACAGGGTTGTTTCACTGGGAGACATAGCATGTGCCAGTTCTACTTATCTCAGATTTGTTGTCTGTAAGCCTCTAGTAACTCCATTCCAGAATGTCTGCAGCAGAGGTGCATACAAGAACGGATTGTCAATTTTTATGAACCATTCTGCACTTGCCTAAACAGGATCCTGCTTTCCACATTGTATTCTGTAGTTTATAATTCACAGTACAGCATTCCTGAGGTAAATCAGTGTCAAAAAAGAAAGAAAGAATCACGTGTATATTAATAACAATAGCACCTTAGATGCCTTTTCACAAGTATATGAATTTATTATTTTCCCTGCTTATGTTTTCATTTCATAATGGTTTCATGGATTCTGACAGTCATCAGCTAGTATCACCTGCCTTCTGGACCTGATTTTTTTTCTCCTGATTGATAAAAAAAAGATAATAAAAATAAAATTAAATATAAAGTAATAAAATGCATACAGAGGAAATCTAATGTATATCAACACTAGCATATATATATATATATATATATATATATATATATATATATATATATATATATATTGCTTCCTGATTATGTTTAAAATACATTGCCATTTAACTAAATCTGTGCAAAGTCTTAATAACAGCTAGTGAGATGCCATTCCTAATGTGGTATTTACCTTTTAATTAAATGTTAACCCTGAATGACTCTGCAACTGTTGCTTAGTCAATTAGTCAATTAGCCTCAGCCGATGATTTTTTTTTTTTTTTTTTTTTGTGAAAACCATGGGCACTGATCAACTGAGTTTTTTAGAACAATTGTCAGATTAGGTTATCTTAGACTTTTTTATTACTCAATGTGGCTACCTCACTAATCACTTTTATTTTAATGGACATTTTTCACTCTAGGCCCTAAAGGAAAGATGGCACCATTTAACTTCTGAGGCCAGGTATCTTTTCACAGAATTGGAAGCCATGGATGATTAGGACAGATGTTCATACAACAAAAGGTGACTTCAACCTATTGTGGAGTGTGATCATTCAGCAGCTGAATCACTGCCAAAAAAATGAGACAGTGTTTATGGAAATATACTTCCAATTCAGCAAGCACCAATACTGAAGTTTTACTTCAAACTTCAGGGGACAACCAAAAATAGAAAGTAATGAGGAAGGTATTAAACCAGCAACTCATGTGCTAGAAGGGAAGACTCTCTGGATCAGTACTTAGAAGGTGTTTTAGATTCTTTGCCAAAAGAAAGTAGAGCTAGTATTTTTGATCTGGAAAATAATGTTGGGTCCAAAAGTATCGCAGTTTTCAATGCTCCTCTTTGTCTCCTCAGCCCATTCCAGACCATCAGACCATGTCATGAGCCTTGCAAACTCAGGATTCACATCTGCCCACTTCTCAAAGGTGCATGAAGGTAGACACAGACCTCATTATAGCACATTTTTTAGCACCCATGGCCATCATTAATTATTCATGGTTGACAGTCCCTTGATCTCACATCATAGCTCACGTTGCCATGAATATAAAAGAAAAGATCATCGGGAGATAACAAAGACATTTTCAGTTTAATTGATATGGAAGGCATTCAAAAGATCCTTGAGGTCAAAAACAGTTTCAAAAGACATTGTTGCATCCATAGCCACTCTAGGTAAAAAGCTTCCTCTAAAACCATCAAAAGAGACTGGGATAATTGGATATTAGTGTTCACTGTTTATTTGGCCATCCTAATTGAAAAAAGATCCTAAACAAGCTTTTCCTCTTTTGGAATATTTTCCTTTTGTTTAGGGAAGCACGCTATATTCATGGAGGGCCATCATGATTTTGGTTTGGTCAACATTATAGAAAATTTAGGCCGAACAGATAAGTCTCTCTGTTGGGACCAGCAACACCCTGACATATGGCTCAGTGTCCTGCCAGACAGGCCTAATAGCCTTGGAAGTGCTAACTCATCAGGCTGTTATCTAAAAGTTAAATACAGCTGGGCAATAAATAATGAAAAGTGTTTTTGCCCACCCTTGTTATGATTGTGGTAAGAATCATTCTGTGATCAGGAGCTTCTCAAAGATTGGACAACCATCAACAAACTTCTTATCAGGAAGCATTGAGAAGACATCTGGCCCATTGTATGACATGCCTCCTAGAGGCAGGTATTTTTCTTTTGGTCAAGGAGGACTCCCTTTGCAAAGATATATGTAGACTCAGACATCACATTCCACAATCAGGTTCGATAAGCTAGTTTAGGAGCATGCAATATACTCCAAAAAAGCAGGAAACTTCTTTTCTCATTAATGGGTTTTTGTCAGGTTTTGCCATTGGATCTTCAGTTTCTGTGGATTTTCAAAAATTTTAAAATCTATTTTCTGTTAAAGAGAAAGAACAAAAGGCTTATAAACTAAATGAGAAAGAGCTGTGTGAAGGAAGGAAGCATTGCCAGCCACTTCACATACCCCACCATGGTTTGCCTTTAAGATTTTCCCAATAGGGTTAGTCTTAAAAAAGATAGAAGGGAAGTTTCATTTAATTCATCATTTGCTTCACCCAGCCAGATCCTCTGTCAATGATTTTATTGACAAGGAGCATTCCAGGGTATGCTATGCATCTTTTTATCAAGCAGCTTAGGTTATCTGGGAGTGCTTTCATCCATGGCTTTGCAGGCTAGATATTTAGTCAACTTTCTGCTTTCTACCCATTACAGAAGAGGACTGTCCTCTGTAGGGTTTTTCATTTGATGACAATTTTTTCTTTCAAGAAAGCAATGCCCATAGTCTGGTCTCTAGTCTGTTCAGGCTTTGAAACATTCAGCTTCACTTTACATTGGTGCTGGCAGTGTTGGGTCCCTGTTCATTGGTACTGGCAATGTCAGGTCCCTGTTCATTGGTGCTGGTAATGTCAGGTCCCTATTCATTGGTGCTGGCAGTGTCAGGTTGTTGCCCAAGCCACCGTCCATTGATTAGTTGATTACCTCATTGTAGGCAAAGGTCGTGAAGGAAAAAAAGAGGGCTTGTGAATTTTCTTGGAGCTTTGCTGTGACTTGAAAGAGCCTTTATCACTTGACACACTGCATGACCCCAGCCAAATTATTACTTTTGTAGGATTAGTGATTGATGTCCCAGCATCACTGCCTTTAAACTCCCTGTCTTCAAGTTCAGCATCTCTGAACCATGATTGACTGGTTTCTTACAGCCCACAAGGTTAGAGTCAGTGAAGTTATGTAGTTGCACAGGCTCCTTAACTTTGCTTCATGGCTAGCTCCTTGGACAGGCCTTATCTCAGACATGTGTCCAACCTGCTGTAAGGTGGGAAACTTAAACATTACTTGGTATGAATTATGGCTAAGATCATTGGTGACATCTACCTATGGAGGAGCCCTATGGCCAAGCCCTTTGGTTTCTTCAAAACTTTACAACTTTTCACCAAGATAGTGAATCGGCTTGGGATGGATGGATATTTTAATAGGAGCCGGATTTCAGCTAAATGGCCCACCTCATGGACTGATGAAAGAAAGTAGCTCATAACATTCTTATACATCCTGCCAATTTGGGCAGCCACATTAATTTGGAAAGAGTAGTTTCACAATAACAGGGTCATATTTTGCCATGATAATCATGCCATGGTTCAGGCTCTAAATAAAATACCCTCAAACTCCAAGTTGCAGACTTTTTTTTAAAATCTGTTAATCCTTTTAAGCCTGCAAAGCAATTTGAACTTTTCAAGTTACCCCATACCAGGAAAGAACAATGGTATAACTGATAGTTTATCCCTATTACAGGTTTCCAGATTTTGTTAATTGGCACCAGAAGAGGCAAATTTTGAGACACCCATTTGTCTGAAGATCTAGCTAATTGATGAAGAATAGCAAACATACTCCTATTGAGGCTCTGGCCTTTGGACACAAGAAAGGTTTACTCTTCATCTCCTCAAGCTTATAAGAAAGTTTACAAGAGTTTACCTCAGCACACCAAGCACTGGCTGTTTTCAAACATGATGCTTCTAACATGATCTACAATTGTTATTATTATTATTATTATTATTATTATTATTATTATTATTATTATTATTATTATTATTATTATTATGATATTCTAACATGATCCTCTAAGAGGACTCCAACTCAGAGATTCTTGCTGCTGGAAACACCTAACACCTTATAGATACACCTAGCGGACTTAAGCTGGTTGGCTCCATCATTAGTGTTCCCTTTTTTTTTTCTAATCACAGGCGAGAGATCATAGTGATAAAAGGCTGGGAAAACTTTAAATTAAATATTCAAGATCCCAAGAAACTGATTGATTTCTACGTCTTATTTTTATTCATCCATCTTCTGGGTCTTTATGTCTGCCTGGTTGAACTCAGGGGTTTTTAAATTGAGTTGCTTTGTAATAAGATGGCATTATATTATCCAAGGAACATATACAAGTTTGGCTTACAACATCCAAAACAGATCAGTCATGGAGGGGCAACAAGTCCACCTGGACTGGGGCAGGTCCTGTCTCACATGTACAGTTCACTGGGTCACATCATTATGCAAAAGGCTGTCTGATTCTTCTTCCTTCTGTCACATTTTCAAGTAGAATCTGGTTTCCTGATTACTTCTAATGAAGTCAATGTGACTTTGCAAAAAGTTCTGCTGCAGGAAGACATATGCACCTTTGGATAGTCATCACATTCTTTCCAAATAGGCAGAACATCTGACCTCACACTCAAAGTTCATTCGACTGAAGTCTTAAAGAGAACAGGTAGATGAATGTGTGATGCTTTTCACAACTCTTAGAAAGGAACTACAAAGCTACTGCACTGGGGTCTTATAAATATACATAGGGAAAATAAATATTTACATGATTGTATTTTGAAAAAAAGGTAGAGATAATGTCAGATTTTTTAGAAAATAGATATTTTTAAGGCTTAATACATTATTGCATATTTCTCAGTTTGACTAGACACCTTTATCCAGGCCTGAATTGTTCTGGGGTTTACTCAGTATTGTTAAATATTACCAGATAAGGATGCTAAATAAACCTCTTAGTGTTAAAAACTGGCTGGCTGCAGTTAAGGTAAAGATATTCTGTAACTCCATATTTTAAGCTTGCTGTAGGTTAAATTAATTATTTTTAACTGCACAGGTCCTTAGGTACTTACTAAGCTATTGATCTGTAAGGATCTTAAGAAGCCTAGTATCACATTCCCATGGGAGTTTTTAGCCCTTATATGTTGGGTTTAAATAACACAGAGAGAGAGGCAGGACAAGAAAATCTTAGGAAATGTACTTGTTGCCTCAGTACATGAAGGATATGGGTGCTATACCAATGGTGAATTTTCATTTTCCCATCCATTTTTGAAAATTACATTTAAATAGAATATCAGAAGTACTTTGCTTTATGTGAAGTGCAAGATTATTACATAAAAGAAGTATTCTCTGTGGTACATATCTCTCCCTCTGACACTTTCTATTCATGCTGCAGAGATTGAGATCTGTTCAGCAGATGTTTGTGCTACCTTTGAGCATGTTACTTTGTAATTTGTTTGACAAGACAGTGACAGGACTGGGTCTAGTAAGGTTCTATGCATGAGGCAAGGTCACCCCTTAGTAGCCTGTATAATTCTGAGAAGATATAAATGGCTTTGAGACAGCCTATGTAGTTTTGCGATGTGGGCCCTTGTTTTTTTTTTTTTTATGAGAAGGCATTGTGGTCAATTCAGCTGTGACAAGTATTTGGACAAGTATATACTGAATGAGGCATTATTCAATGATCAGCCTGAGAGTTAAGTGCAGTCAGATGATTACATCCCTAGACATGGATGGCATACCTTTATATATAAGCTGTGCAGTGAAAAAAGATATGTTTACAATAGTAGATAAACAGTGATTATATGACAGTTAATTGTGGTATAGGTTCCCAGATCCTCTGATTGCAGGATCAGCTTTCATGTGTGTTTTGTCATCATGATGGTTACAAGAGGAATCATGTTTGCCAAAAGATATGATTATACATTTCCTGGCATTTCATTTTTAATCCACAGTTTTGACGCCAGTATCAGTTTAATAAAAGCACTTTTAGAGGATGTTAGTGCTTTCAGGGAAGTTTATGATGGCACTACTTTTACAGTCATCTACAAACTTGTACAGTTGTAAACCCTTAACATTTGCTTTCCTCTCCAAAATGTGAATGCCACCTTCATGGAGGCTCTCAATAAAAATCTACCCAAGCAGCAGAGCCCTCCAAGGCACAAACGTACTCGACCACAACACACTAATCACAAGACACATAAATCTCATAAACAGTGTGCCACTCAACCAAAGCCCCTAAGGCAAAACAGCATGCCCAACACACTAGTCATAGGTGACTCGATAGTGAGGCACACCGATGTCCCACTCACTAGGTTGAATAAGGAGAAAGTAACAGTCAGCTGCCTGTCAGGTGCCAGGATCCAACACATAATGCACGCACTCAGATTGCTCAACAACAGGTACAAATATGACTCTGTCATTGTACATGTGGGTGTGAATGACCTGAGACGTACCTGCATGGACTACATGAAAAGAGACATGGAGGAGCTCTCAGATTATGTAGACCAGGTGGGTATGATCCTTGATCTGAGCAGCATCCTACCATCACCCAGAATGATACCACAGTACAAGCAGAAAATGATTGATTTCAACAATTGGCTAAGTTTCTGGTGTCATTCTAAGGGGATCCAGTATCTGTCTGCCTGGGATGACATGATTGACAGACCTCGATGCTTTGCCAGAGATGGCCTGCATCTGTCACCCCTGGGCTTCCAGATACTGGCCAAGGCTCTTGCCACCCCTATAGTGCCTTTTTTAGGTGGTGTTCCAAAGACCAAATTACCACTGTAACAGCAACAAGCAAATGCAATCTGAGGGTCACGTTGCTCAATGCTAGAAGTCTAAATCTCAAAATGCACTCGCTCGAGGCACTCCTTACAATGGAGAACATTGACATTTGTGCTGTAACAGAGACCTGGCTCAAGGCAGCAGAACGCACCCATGCACTCCCAGGCTATAATTCATTCCAGACCTTTCGGCTCCAGAACTTGGACCGAAGCTCCAAAGGCGATGGTGTTTCCATATTCATAAAGGATGCACACACCTCCAGACTGGTAGCCCAACATAATGCATCAGAGATACTTCAGGTGCAGCTAACATTGGATAAGTCAGAGATTCAGGTCGTAGACTGCTATAGCTCCCCGACCATGTCCCAAGACTTGCACTCCACGTACCTAAGCACCCTGGAGAATATTAGGGTCCAACCTGACACTCTCTTATTAGGCGACTTTAACTACCCCTCTGTTAACTGGGTAAACTACTCATGTACCAATACACTTGCCCATCGTTTCCTGGAGTTCATTAATTCCAATGCCCTGGACCAGCTCATTCTTACCCCCACTAGAGGTAACAACATCCTTGACCTGGTCATTACTAACATGGGCGACAGTTGCTCTACACCAATAGTCCACTCCTCCCTGGTTAGATCCGACCACAAACTAATCACCTTAGAAATCCACATCTGTCCCATCCCCTCAGCAAAGGTAACCACCATGAAAAACTTTTCCAAAGCTAACTTTGGGATCCTAAAAACAGGTGGCTAACTACATGGCACCCATGCAAATGGAGAATAGTTGCATGACCACAGAATCATACACCAATGCACTGTACAAACACGTACACAGATGCATGGATCTCACCATACCCATTAGAACCAAGACACTCTCCTCCCAAAAATGGAAGCCAATCTGGTGGTCCCCTGCCATAAACAAACTCTACAACAGAAGGAGGAAACTGATGCGGAATAAGGTGAAGTCCCAAGACTGGAAAAACTCCCTTATCTGCCTCAACAAAAAGTTGAGATCCCTCATCAAATCCTTTAAATCTAGGTATACAAACAGAATTGCAGCTGATAGTAAAGACAACCACAAGACCTTCTATAGTCATGTAAAGAATCTCCACAGCAATAATCCAGATTTGCTCTGAGCTACTGCACAATGGTACCTCCTATACCGAGCCAGTAGATATTGCCAGTATACTGGCCAACAGATTCAGTACCAACTTTACCCCTCTCCCCCCTCAAAGGACCAATCACAATACCAGTAGATTGCCCAGCACCCAGTATTACTGCTGCACAGGTTAAATCAGCACTGTCCAAGGCCAAGAATACAGCTTCTATGGGACCTGACAGTATCCCTGGTTGTGTTCTACATGAACTACAGAGTGAACTGGCACCTCACCTGTGTGCCCTGTTAAGTCACAGCCTCACCACAGGCTTTGTCCCTGCTGAATGGTGCACTGCTACAGTCATCCCACTCCACAAAGCAGGAATGACTACAGACCCTGGGACCTATCGCCCCATTAGCCTGATGATTCTGATATGCAAAGCTGTGGAATGCATCGTCATGGATCTAATAAACAAGGATAAAGGGAATCTACAAACTCTGGATCCCACACAGTTTGGTTTTGTCAAGGGTAGATTATGACTGCTCAACTTAGTTGACTTCTTTGAGTCAGTCACCAGAACTGTGGATGAAGGCAAAGTGATTCATACAGCCTACCTTGATCTGGCCAGGACTTTTGATACCATTCCCCACTCAGGAATCACAGAAAAACTTACTAAGCTTGCCATCAATCCCTATATCACTAAGTGGGTTGCAGACTGGCTCACAGATAGAACCCACAGTGTGAAAGTAGCTGACTCCAAGTCCGACTGCCAATTAGTCACTAGTGGAATCCCAAAGGTTTCAGTCCTGGGTCCTCTCCTGTCTGGTATCTACTTCTCTGAAGTCCAGGCCAACATGAAGGGACTCTGGCTGACAAAGTTCGCAGACGATTGCAAGTTGGGAGCTATTCCTAACTCCCCAAGTGTTGTTGACATCCTACAGAATGGCCTCACTGTGACCAATGACTGGTGTCAGAACCATGGCCTTAAGGGTCTGTATTACAACGTCGAACTCACAGGAGTCTGAAAGTTGTAATATCGAACCCAAATGTTTGAAATATGAAAATAGCAAAGCCAAGGCACACCGATTTTTTTCCCAGGGAAAAAAATTGGCAGGCCATTTTTGGGGCTTTGCTAATACCTCCACTGCAGTGTGATCTCAGAGTTGGTATATTTAAGTAGGGGGGTGTGGGGGTGTCAAGTTTAAAGTGTAAGTGTTTTTTTTTGTTTGTTTTTTTTTTTGTACTGGAACAGCGATTTTTTTTACCTGGGAAAAAAAAAATCGCTGTTCTGTGTTTTTGTAATTCTTGGGTTTCGAACTTCATAGTTCGATATTACATTGTTCGAACTCCTGTGAGTTTGATGATGTAATATAGACCCTGGCCTTAAGCTCAATGCCAAAAAATGTGTCGTTATCCCCTTTGGGAAAAACCCAGTTGCTATGAATTACCACATTGATGGTAGTCCACTGAACACAGAAGGCGTTATAAGAGATCTGGGAACACAGGTTGACAGCAACATCTCTTTTGATCACCTCATTACCATTGTGGTCAGAAAGTCCTTCTTTGTGGCACATCTCATTACTAAGGGTTTTGCATCCAGGAAGAAAGAGGTCATTGTCTCCCTCTACTCTTCCCTCATTAGGCCAGTCATTGAGTACAATGCCCCATTTAGCATGTACCTCACTAAACACCTGCAACAACTGGAGAGGCCACAAAAGTACCTCACAAAGAGGATCCTAGGCCTTAAAGACGTGTCCTATATGGACAGACTCAAAAAAACTCTGTTTCATATTGTCTACTTAGAGGCGATCTTTGCTTGACTTACAAAGCCATGTCTGACCCAGCTCTGTTAGAAATGCTGCATCTAAAGAAATCCCAATCCCTCCGCACCACAAGCTCCAGAGACCTCAACCTCATTAAACAATTAACAGAACATGCTGGAGGGATAGGTTCATAACCCAGAGACTGCCCATGCTATGTAACAGACTTCCCATGCATGTCAAGCAGAGCACCTCACTGACCCTCTTCAAGAGAAATCTTGATGAGTGGATGGGTAACAGAAAATTTACCCCAAGGATAACTCCAGTGGCTCTACTCAACAGAGGCACTGGGAACTAAGGTTGAGTGGCACTATGGCAGGGTAATCCTGTGGCTAGGCTTGTAAAGGCCCCAGGGCCATTAGCCTAGTACACACCTATGAATTTATGAACCTATTAGTAGCCCAAGGACTGAAACCTAGTTTTCACTGCTAGTGATGTCTTTTAGAGAAGGTGGTGTTACCCATCCAAATTTCCTGGATTCTGTTTGTGAGTTAGTTTGCTTGCCAATCAGTTACATAGGAATATACATGTAGCTGGCAGAGTTTATTTATAATACCCGAGTGTGGGGTATTATTTAATGCCTTTGGAAGGTTTAGGTATGCATTGTGCACTGATTGACCCTCATACTTTGCATCAGTAACTTTCTCAAATAAATCAGACAGGTTAACTAGATAGGACTAGATCTTGACAAATCCAAAGTGGCTTACTTACATCCTTATTTTTTACTTCCATTGTGATCCTTTCCATAAACTTACAGATGAGGCTGGTCAGTTTTATGGGTCTATAATTACCTAGGTCCATTGACACCCAACCTTTGTACAAGGAGTGACTTTTGTTGTCCTTCATTCATCTGGCAAGAAGCCTGTTTTCTGGCTGATACTGAATCACCTCTATATGGGGTCTGACAAGTCATGCTTCAGGCTAACCTGTAGACAACCTAGTATGTTATCCAGCCCTATAGAAATAATGCTCTTGGCTTTGGATAGTGCCTTCAGGACTTCTTCTTGGGAGATTTGAGAGATGTGTGATTAGATACAGATATGTGATCTGAGAGTAAAGGAGTGGTGGGGGTGGTGAAGTTTGAATTAGTTTGTCAGGTAGTATATTGTCTATGTCCTCTGGGTGCAGGTGTGTTGCACCGTTTACTATTAGCTTTGAGCAGTAATATTTAGCTTATTTCCTTTTTCAATGCTTGAATATCATGTTATTTATTATATTTATTATATAACAGAATATGTTTATTTTTTACTCTGGTGTTAATTTATTATTAGTTTGCAGATAACTGGAGACTACTTTTGTCTCTTACGTTCTAAGTTATCCATTTAAATCCCTCCTGTTTTACATAAAAAGTACTGAGGCAATACCATGAGCACATTATCTGGAATCACTTTAAGTGAAACAACAGCATTCACTCCTACTATTAAAGGAGTGGTGTGGACACTTTCAGAAGCATTGCTAGGGTGGGACAAAGGTGTCAACTGCCCCAGTGAAGTCTAGGGGTTACAACTGTCGGGTCCCAGTCTCTCTTTAATGCATACAAGCATTTTAAAATTACATTTACAATCTAACTTGAGCACTGATGTAGGTGTGATCTAAACTGTAGTAACAAGCAATTTTCTAACAAAAAAAAAAAATCTTTTTTTAAC
>NC_056735.1:1592485952-1592488452 GCF_019279795.1 Protopterus annectens | reverse complement strand
TATATATATATATATATATATAAATATATGTATATATATATATAGATATATTAGGAACATCTCATGTGACAACAAAGCATTGTAAAGGAATGAAAAGGGAAACACCAGCAACACCTGTGTTATGTAGTGGTGTCGTCCTATGTAATATCAAGACTCCCTCAGACAGACATGTGTCAGTCATACACACAAACATTTGTACATTGAACATATACATCACTCTCTGCATGTTGTTTACATTAACACAAAAGTTCCTGTCCAATTATTATGTGAGAACAGTACTCTTGCAAGGTGCTGTGTGCAACTCATTAATCATGATAAAGGTAAATGGGGTAACCATAGAGGGACCGGTAGTGATGTGTGCACAATGGGGTCGTCCGCATTAAGTGTACCTGGAACATTTAAGAGTCATGTGCATACTAGGATCGTGCGCCTGAGAGACAGGGGTGAGGACAACTGGAGTATGTTGTGATGTATATTAAAAGGGTTACATGTGTCCAGTGGACACATGTGTGAAATGGACAGCTATGTATGGGGCAAATGTTGTTCTGGGAACCAATTGGCCTTTTGTTTCTGTAGAGTGAGAGTGGGATGTGGGGGAAGCAGAGTAGGTATGCTCGTGGTGGATAGGTAAGGTAGGATGACAGACAAGACAGCATACAGGGTCTGTATATGACACATGTTGGGGGATACACCTCAGACAGGGAGGGGTGTTTGGCATTCACAAGCCCATGAGCCCCCAGATGGAAACAGTGGGATGGAGGTCCCCAGCCATGGGCAGCTACCACTGCACCAAAACAGCTGCAAAGGTGGCAGTGCTAGGGGCTGTCTAGGAAGGGCAGCCTCACCCTGTAAATGTGACACTCTGCCCTTGAGCTGGCATTTCTGGCCTTGTAACCCCTTATTGAGCCCCCTACACACCACGTCTATGACTGTACAACAGCAGACAAGTTCCTGTCTGGACCTGCACCCAGGGGGGACAAGCCCCATCCTCAGTGGAGGTACCTACAGAAAGTGGTGCAGAGCCAACAGAGGTGGAGGTCCAAGGCTGGGCCCCAGATGTGCTGGTGCCTGGTGCCATAGCCAGCTGAAGTGGGACAGGAGGTACTGCCTGGACCTCCAAACCCATACAGCCTATGGTGTTGCAGTTTAACACAGATATGTCTTAGTAATAGTCAACAGCATTCAGGATTACTTACAACAGCATGCATAGATATGACCATCAACCCAGCACAACAGATGACATACATTTACAGAGGGAGCACAACACATGCATATATACTGCATGACATCTATACAACATGTAGAAGACTTGTGGCTGCAGCTATGAACAGTGGCCCATTATTGGCATGTCACTGAGAACCCCAGACAGTATCTGTCATACCACTGTTTCATGTGACATATGTCCAGTCAGGGATGCGATGGCAGTAACTCATCACTATCACCATGTACTGGCTGCAATCCTCACACTATGAACCTGCTGTTCACAGATGTGTGTTCAGTGAATAACACAGGAAACAAATGGTTCCACACACTAACCAGTCCACAGATAGCCCTACGTATGGGGGTCCCTCACAAACAGAGCACTGTCTTGTCAGTTTTAAAACATGCAGAATAGCCATTACCACACGCAACTTGTTAAACAGGCAGTTGTCTCAGTGAAGCATAGCTACACATACATGCTGTAGTCATGTCTGGCACATCACCCTTCTGTCTTTTGGTTATTTCCCACTGTGTATGTTGTTTGAGGAACATCCAGATATCATCTGTGATGCTGTTTACCAAACACCAGATCCAGGTACCACTCACAGCGACTGTCATGGGCAAACACCAACATGATGTTCCTAGATATTGTACTGTGTTTTTCATGCGAATGGCTATGGGAACATCATCACAGCTGTTCCACATGCAATCAGCTAGAGGAGGACTGCAATAGGTGCAGAGGCCATCACCTAAACATGACCATCCCTTACAATACACAAGCTGCTGCTGAGCAGGTGTACACCTCCACATCCACCAGAGAGTGTGTGGGAGGGACAGACAGAGGCAAAGTACATCAGAGAAGGGCTTGGAGACTAAAACCTAAGCATCGCCTGTCACACACCTACCAGTACAGGGGTTCAAATCCCTGACTGACTAGTCATTACTATTACAAGTGCATGCAGTTACTCCATGTGCCACAAAGCTGACATGTTAGTGTGCTGTAAGAACATATATGTGTGTTGGTGTGCGACATCTGCAACAGCGATATAGTAGACATACATTAGGTGAAACACACATGGCTGTCCACATGAACGGATGTCATTGTCAACACAACCACACTCTCTAATGGACTCACATTGACACTCTTTGCCAGGCCCACAAATATACTCCCAAACCACTTAGTTTTCCACACTGCAGTAATGCACAGGTACTACATGCACCACAGTGGATATCCGGAGGTTCTATGAGCTAGGGCATGTGAACGTGTTTGACATCTGTCGGTATGCCAATGGGAGTTATA